>NW_010553066.1:0-19989 GCF_000687285.1 Phaethon lepturus | reverse complement strand
CCATCCCTGCCTATGAACCTGCACCATTTCTAAATCAGTCTCAGGATTACGTCTTGAATCATTATGTATGGACTGTTAGTCATCTCTGAAACCTCAAATCACTCCTAAAATATAGTGACACAAAACCAAACAAATCTTCTTTCATTTAACAACTCCCCAGAATTCTAAGTGAGCACTGAGGAGTTTGAAAAATAAAAAAATCACTACCCCAAATAACGTTTTACCTTGTAATTTAAAGCTGGATAGGATGAAGTTTCACATACTTAACATGTACTTCAAAATGTACATTTATATTGCATAATTGTAAGTTGAGTGTGATAGGAAATAATTTGTGAAGAAAAAAAAAAATAGGGTCTAACCACATATCTTACCTGAATTGCATATGCTGCAGAATCCTGAGCACGAACATTATCAGCATAAGCAAGGAATGCTCTGGTCAGTTCCATTAATAATCCATAGGCAAAATTTGGATCCTCCACACCAGCCTCATTCACAAACAGAACACCAGTTTTATTAGAACAGAGTAATAGTTGTATCTTTAACTCTAAATAATCCCTTTGAAGCTGAGAAAGCGGGTATAGATTTTTCAAAGAGTCTAAAGATAAGAGGTTCCCTACTCCCAAGTACTTTTAAAAAACCTTTAATGCTAAACAAAACACTACAGCAACACTTCTTACCACAAATGTAAAATGTTTTCCTTGAGTTTCACTTGTTGAAAAATCGAGCCTGCCGGGATCTATGGCTCCCAGTTCACCTAAACATTCTCCACAAAGTAGTCGGGCTTGACAATTTGCATCCTGGCAGCCAATTAGAAGTACAGTTACCAACTGGGAGATGACTGGCTCCACAGTTTCACTGTCTGTCACATACTTTATCAGTTTTTCCTAGGAAGTTGCAAAATAAAGATGAGTTATCCTACAATCATGTTTATGGTAAATAATCTCACAAATTTTCCATCTGTAACTCACTTTGTATTTCATTTACCCATGACTTTAGGTTAGTGATTCAAATACTGTCATTTCGTAATTATAGCCCAATTGCCCTAAATTGCGTGTTCCCCTACAAAGGCTAAAACAAATTAGCAAGAATGAGGAATTTGGGCCTCAATTAATAGTGCTGTCATGGCCAATATTGTATTTCATTATCATACACCTCTCTACTATGTTTTTTCTCTTGATTTACCAAGAACCTCTGTTCTGCATTATCTTTTTCACTTATCTGTCCCTTTTCTTCATGCGTTCTGATACTTCCTCGCAATTTCTTTCATGCAGCTGTTGTCATACCTTCTGGGTTTGCTGACATTCATATCTTTATTACTTCCCATTTGTTGGCTGTTTCATCACTCTCAGTCTTACAAAGCCCAGGGTTTCAAGTCCTTTAATCAATGCCCATAATTTTAATTGGATGTCCTTTCTTCATTTTGGCCCAGCTTTTACTCCCCAGTTCCACATTTAGTCCAAATACAGAAAAAAATTTCTCTTCATAATGTGAAGCTATTTGCCATTGTTATGTTTAATGAAGACTGAAACCACAGCCAACATAACAGAGCAAATAGTTCCACAAGCTGTAGAACTAATTAAGTTTGATTTGCCTCAATTATTTACTAGACTTCTAACTAAGCAAGGCTTGGCAAGATTTTGCTGACCTGAGCAGCAAGAATTAGAGATTGGCCAGGAATATACACAATGATTGTTTGTTCTTTTAGTTAGGATTTTTTTTTAATTTCTGACTGAAGAGTGCCCCACAATCTTATAGCTACTAGGGGGACAGATTTTTTTTTTTTTTAATAGGTCACATACACCCCTTTGGGCTAATAACCACACAGATTTGTAAAGCAGTATCTTCAACTTATATATGGCTATAAAATTTATTTGAATATGATCAATGGATTCAAATTTTTGAGGGTGAAATGCAAAGAAGGAAGAGAAAAAAAAAAATCAAAGGTGTGAGGTGGTCACACACCTCTGAATGCTTTCAGATATTACATTCACACACAAAAAATGCTGGCTTTAATGTATTAGTTTCCTGATGCAAAAGCCATACATGTTCTAACAGAGAACAAGCCCACACAATAGATTGCTGAAATGGACTTCTTAGATATTATCTTTCCTCACAGTTGAAAAAAGATAAGAAATATACCACTAGCCTTGCTGAATCAGCATCACAGAAATTTGGAGGATTTGAAAGTCCCCTTAGAAGAAGACCTGATGGAAAAGAATCCTTTCTCCCCATTATAGTAAGAAACGGCTAGCTTAATAAATTGAGGAGAATAACACAGTTCATGTGAACACCCAGTAGCAGTAAGGAGTTTTACATTGTTGGTCCACATGCTACTCTGATTTATTTTTAATTCTACTAAAAGAGATTTCCTATACCTGATTTCTATATAATGTTTCTTTCAGGCTGGTAAGTGCATGAATACGAACATCCACATTTTCATGCTGAATAGCTCTCATAGACAGCTGCAGCGTTGTCTGCAAGTCAGTGCTTTTGGAGGATTCCTTAACAAGACATGACATAGGAAGTTCAAGTATAACAGGAACACAGTTAAGCAGCATCACAAAGAATACAAGTGAGAACACATGCAAACAACTACTTTTCTGCTTACACCCTCACCTATATCCATATACCACTGCCTCCCTGACTAATTTTTTAAAATATTTTCCTCAAAAAGGTGCTATATTTACATTTTTTGTGTAAATATAATGATGGTGTAAATAAAAAAAAATTATTAAATCAGAAGAAAATGCTTTGCTTTAAGCACCTCATTATCTAAAATCAACTTAATTTTTACCTTTGTTACCACATTCCCACTAAATAATTGCTACTTCCCATCTATTACCTAACCATTCTGGGGGCAAGCAAAAGAAACGGACCATAGAGTACTCCTAACAATAGACAAAAATTTGTTACCTTTAAAGAGAATATGGAAGAGGGATCAAATTAAGAGTAGCTTCCCTTGTAACACATTCATTGCCATAGCTAATACTGCTGACTTTTAAACTTATAATCTCTTTAATCTCAAAAAGATGAAAAGTCAGTGTTCAGGAGACACTACAGAAACAGGCATGTTAAAGGTGAGCACATTTCACTCCTAAAGAAGAATCAGAACATGCTTCACAGTATTCCTGCGATACACAAATTCTATTCTGTTTTGTAGGCAGATAAATACTATTTCTGCTTAACAATAAACCTTACGAGTTCTCCTCATTTGTCATTAATTCTTTTGATGAAATAAAAGAAGCTGTACCTTTCTGTATTCCTGAAGGACGACCTGAATTTCTTTTAGTTCTGGAAGGTCAGGCAGAAAATATATTTCATGTAAAAAGTCTCGTACTGCATCCCTAATAGTTAAAAAAAAAAATATTGCAAAGAACGTAGCAAACATCAGTTGGATCAGGAAAAAAATCTTAAAAATCCATCAAAAGAAAGCATTGAAATGTAATGCCTACAAGAACAGCGACTTGAAAAGCAGAAAAAAGTAAATTCCATGAATTTTTTATCTAATCAAGTATACATACTAAACAACTTGTTTCTCTTGTTACTCAACTAAGCCACAGGTATTTCTCCTCTATACTTTAAATTACTTTCTCTCTTAAAGACAGTTCTTTCCAAAGCTTTCAAAGGTGCCATTCATCTCTATCAGGAGTGGCTCTCCTGATTTTGGACACTGGCCAAAGAATGAGAATAATCCCATTTGATGTGAATCCTGTTCCAGTTTTCCTCATAAGAAAAGAAAACACACAACCAAAAAAAAAAAAAAAAAAAGTTAAGGAACGTGTCTCAATTTTGCTACTACGGGCTTCTACAAGAGCCTTATTATTCCTATTGTAACCTTTAATTTTGAATACTGTTGGTATGATGCAGTGCAAGAAAAATGAACACCCAACGAAAGCAATCATGATATAATCTATGGCCATTCCATAAAAAAATTAATAATTTTAAGCTACAAAACATAAGATGAAAAAGAATTAAGACTCCACACATCTTCAAAAAGGTTAAGTCACAGAAATTTAAGTCTTTTTATTACACTCTGATATTATTTTCAGTTAGTGTGGCCACTTGTGAAAAGGATATATGAAATCTTACTCAACATTAAATTCTGTGCACTTCATAATTCTAAACCTAATTATTGAAAGAAATAAAGAACTCATTTCCTCCCTATTTCCAACTGTGTAAACTTCTCTCTAGCTTAAAAAAAATGGTAGCAATCGTTGTTATTCTGTCTGCTCTGCAGAGGAAAATCATTCTCCACATTTTTTTCTGCTGGTATGGAATCAGAAAATCTGGCAGGGATAAGTGTTTGAATGGGCTGTAACTTGGCCAGGGCATCATATATTTTTATAAGGACAATATAAAAACACCTGTTCAGATGAGGCTATCACTTGTAAAATTTTAAAATCTCATTGCAGTATAGAAAAGTGGGAATTTAACAGAATAATATACTATTTTGCAGAGAAACAAGTTTTCTCATCTTAGTGCTGAACAACTTTAATTTAGGGTTATTCCCATTCCTATTACAGGATTTAATCCATATAACTGAAAATACTTTGTACGGTACCTGTTCTCAACGATGAGAAAGTAAAATACTGCTGTAGTTTCCTTTGGTTGGATATGTATAAGGGGCAATAATGCTACTATCACGTGACTAAGCAAGGAGCCAAGGTATGAATGGTCCAGACTTCGAACAAAACGATCCCAGGCTCTAAACAAGAAAAGAAAACAAAACAATAGCAAACAGTGATTCTTCTCTCTATAAAGACATTTTAGGTGCGTCATGAGAAGCATTTTAAGTTATTTCAGCTCTATGGTTTAGATTATTGTCTAGAACAAAACAGTGTATTCAAGGACAGAAATGGCAGGTATGTCACTGTTTGGATACAGTATCAGTTCACCTGCAACACAGTTCTGGAAAGTCATCCTTGTATCGTAGAGCTGTTCTCAATGTAGTCATCATTTTCACTCTTACTGAACTGATGTGTTTGGGACCCATGAGCTTCATTAAAGACATAAGACTGTTTAAAGCCTAGACATACAGAAAAGTCATTTTAGTGTATTAAAACATATACAAGCCATATTTTCTAATAAAACCAGGGTACCCTGGCTTAAGAAACTATGCCCTATAAGACAAATTCAGTTTCAATAAAGAATTTGGGGGTTAGAAGAGAAGAGAATGAAAGGGGGTCTGTAATGACAGGATTGTAACAAAAAAGTCATTTAAGCTGTTGACAGATTGATGAAGGAAGAACTGTGGACATCAGAGGAGTTCATGGTCATAGAACTCTGTTATAAGATGTGATTGACTATATGTCCAATGTTTTAGAAGTTGAAAAGAGCAGGTTTTGAAAATACAGAGAAAACAAAAAAAAATTGTATTTAAAAAAAGCCAAACAACAAAATACCAACAACAGAATTGACATACAACTTCTGGCAGAAGTGACTGGTAAGCTTCAGGGGACAGGTAATAGCTCACTTGTCAATGGGGCTGATGAAAGACAGGAGAGAAATACTGAGATACAGAAAAAGCAGGAGGTATTTCAATCACAGTAACAGTGTACCAAACAAGGTAGTACAATGTCCAGCATGACAGATCAGTAGCTCAGGAAGAAAACTTGAGCCTGAGGAAAGGTCATGGAAGGGGAAAATCACCAATAACAAAAAACAGACCAAGACAATATAAAAACAATAGCAGGTGCAGCAGCAGAAATACTATACGAATGAAGAAATTCAGAAAGCATGAAGATATGGGTCTATGAAAATGAAAGCATCTCAACATGAGTATCTGAGAAACAAAAAGCTTGAAAGAACACCAGAGAAAATGCAGTCCATCAGTGTAAAGGTTATACACATTCTAGCACTGAAAAATTCCCTACAGAAATCATCTGCACTACTTCTGTGAGGCGGCTGAAAGCCCTGTCTTGTGGTAAGAAGCACTGCCTCAGCAGAGCAAAATTTTCAGACTTTGTCTCAAGGTGTGAGCTCTAATTTCTCTACTGTAAAGCTGAAAGGAGCTGTTCTGTGAGAAGCAAAAACAATAAAGCACAGTTTCTCTTGGATTTGCATCTTATTTTCTTTAGCTTTGCCGTTTGGTGCCCTTATAACCCTGTTCCCTGCAGTAACTCCAATTTCCTCCTATGTTCCGTCATCCTTCCCTTTACTTCTTTCACACATAGAAAACATACACTTGGATTCCTCCTCTATAATTACTAGTTGAGTGACTTGTAACATATACCATGTCTGACTAAAATATGTACCATTAAAAGAAATAAAACAAAAAAAAACTTTTGAGCTTACACAGAGGTCCTACCCACAGTGAGACCATCAGTTTTCAAGAATCGTGTGGCAACCTTTAAAACTTCGGTGACAGTTGCACGATCACCTAATTAAGCCTGGAATATTAAAGTAGCCCTTGCTTATCTGTCTTTTAATACTCAAAATTAAGTTTACGCACCATTTTTTTATCCTCAATGCCAACACTGGAACTCAGTAACTGCATGTTAAAAAAAGCCAAGATGCCAAGCAATTTAGGTTGCAGATAATCAGCCTGTGGCAGGGGGGAAGAAAAAAAAACCAACAGTAAAAAACACCAATAATCTTACTATTAACACATTCCTAAGCTTAAGAAATTAAAAAGCAAGTATGAGATGCTAATTCAGAAAGACAAATGAGAAGAATCCCAAATACTTATATTGTTCCTTAAGAGATATCAGTGTTAATGAAAGCCATTCCCATTAGACTGTAGGGTTTTTTGTTTTGGTAGGATTTTGTGTTTGTGTGCTGGGGGGGGTTGTTTGGAGTTTTGGGGTTTTTTTTTTTATACATACTAAGTATGTATCTCCCTACTACATGAACACTTAATACGAAATGCCATCTTTTCCTCTTTTGCCTCAAATAATGTTCAGAGAATGTCAAATTGTCTTCACTCTCAGATTGAAGGAAAAAAAATTATTGAACAAAACTGAACATGAATATTTTGACATCCTTACCATTTGTTCAGGTGATGTTATTTCTCTAGGTCCCTGATAGGGATCATCATGAGATGCAAATGAAGCCAATATAGACAAACCATTGAAGACTTGTTGATAGTGTTCTCCTATACGCAGCAGTAATTCATTATGCAGTCCCTGGTAGTCCTGTCTCAACAAGCTGCCCAGTTCTATCTCGGTCTCATTCTATAATCAAATAGCAAACAGAAACCAAGTCTTCACTGCATCACAATGAAACTAGCACACAGACTCAGGAGGCATTGGACTCTGGTTGATTTACCATCAAAGAAAAAACTTCAAATCAGCTCACTGCTAGATAAACCATGTTTTTAGAGTTTAAGTTCACAAAATATAACAGCTCCTCAGAACGAACAGAACAGATTGTAAGTAACAACAAGAACAAAACATCTGCATGTACAGTTTCCCCACCTATGCTTTGCAAGACCTTAACTTAAATAAAGCACAAAGCTCACTACTCATTAATTGTAGCTCCTAATCTGCATGTATGCAAATGCAAATTTACCTTGAGGTAATGAAGTGCCCGCTCAAGCTCATCCTTGGAGCAGGAACAAACCAAATGAGAGAAGATGTATTTGAAGTTATTGATTAAAATCTCTCTTCGGTTTACATTCAGCTGTTTTGCTATGGTTCGAATAAGCGTGGAGGCTGCAGGACTAGCCTTGGCTGCAAGGTCAGGAAGCAAAACTTGTAAGGTCCGCTGGAAAATTAACAACAACACTTAATAGAAAAAAACAAACAAAAAAAGCCCCTCCAAAACCCCAGAGTTCATCTTTGTTCCATTTGTGTCAGTACAACAATATACATCTCTTGTCATATGATGACCACAGGTATGAATAAAGAATTTTAATGAGATGGAAATATTTAGTAAAAACACAGATAAAATGAAAATTACTTAAGGACGTGCTTCATCTAATCAATACTGAGAAACACGCAAACAAGAAGTGAGCTAGTATTTTTTGTGTCCATCCAGATTCTCCACAAAAAGAAATCTTAAAAGAAAAAAGAAAAAAAAACACCCCACACAAAAAACCCAAACACTCGAAGACACAACAAAAAAACCCAACACACCCACACACAATAACAGTCCCCCAACCTAGCAGTCAGCTAGAACATTGCTTACTTAATGGTTGTGCATCCTCCATCTGCCAACAAGCAAAATACGAGTATGAAGCTACTTAGGCTTCAAATAAAACATATCTAACCAGATTAAGATGAGATCTAGCCACAGAACAATAGCTTTCTTCATTTGAAACAAGAAAGCAGACACCATGCAAAAATCACGCCTTACAAAGAATCCCTCCAACTGCACTAAATCATTAAAGTAGATACACTCAATGAATACTCTAGACCTTACATAGTTCATCACCTGTCATACTTGGAATAGTACTGTAGCCATCACTGTAACTCCTTGCTAAAACGTCCCTTTGTATTTGAGCACCCAGTTGCAGCAATCCCCAAGTATTATATATTATAACAAACAACAGCAGCTACAGAAAAAAAATTCAGATCTGTGACATTGTTCACTGAAATAGAAATCCACAAGCACACATACACAAACAAACAAACAAAAAACCAAAAAAACACCCAAGAAGTAAAAAGACTGACCAACTTACTGAGAGAAAGCGATTTAGATCTGGAAAATCAAATACATTCGCAATCTCAGATAACATGTCCAGAGCCATTTCTCTTTGGTGAGCAGCTGTTTGCTTCTGTAGCTCATTACCCTGGCATGGAGCACTCAGTACTGCCATCTGATTGGAGTGCAGGGATTCCACTAGAAACTAAGCATGAAGAATATATAGTTGGTATTATTGTCCCCTTTTTAACTTTCTAAAAATAAACACAAGAGTTTCGCTCCTTTTTCTATACGCCTGTTTTTCTTTCTCATTTACTGCATATCAATCTATGTTTATTACTTTGTGATAGCACTGAATTATCATTCACTTAATAATTGCATTTAATTTTGCAACCTTGGATTCAGACATTGCATTATTAAAAATATTAAAATTTATGGAACTCTGCTTTTAAGAATTTTATTTTAAACAAAACTTTTGTCTTTACGTAATGGCTAAAACAATTTAGGTAATAGGTAAACCAATCATTTCAGTATTATGCCTGTAAAACATTGACTTCAATTCCAATTTTAAATCATGGCCTCTTGTGACAATGGTACTACATCATGCAAGAAACTACATAGTTCCTTTATTTCAGCATGACAACATCTAGAGAATTAAAAAAAACAAAAAAAGGTAATACTGCTGAGGGGAGAGGCCCATGACAAAGTCAAAGATTCCCCATCCCTTTTTGAACGTTTGTATGGGTGTGTTTTGTTTTTCAAATTACCTCTTTATTGCCCTATGAGATTTCACCTTGTAAAACAGTTAATACCATTTCCAAAATACACAAAAAGAACCTAAGCATATGTGTGTCTATTCTTTTTACCTGACAGATAGGCTTCTTGTACTGACTGAAAAAAGCTTGCAGTTTTATAGACTTGGCTGCCGCCAGGGATCGGATTTCTGTGTATGCTGCTCCAGCCACAGAAGCTGACTTGGACAACAAACAGTGCAACAAATGCAAGAGGGCAAATGGTACCAAATCTCCTTTTGATGCCCTTACAAAGCAAGCAGAAGAAAAAGAATCAAAAGAAAAAAGAATTGTTACATTAATAAAGTTACCTAAGAATAACAATTACCATAATGCAAAATAACTCATCATTGTATTTGCATAAGTTGTCCGTACTTCCTATGGCAGGACAGAAGATGAGGAATATTCCATATGAATCAACAGCTTAGTACAGTTGCAAAGTGTTTCAAGGTCAGCCTTTGTCCAGACTAAGTAATTTAATCTTTCAATTACCCTTGAACAAAAAGTTACTTTGTATCACAAACTGACACTACTTTGCAATTTCCAAGATACTATCAAAAATACCTTCCAATATCGCCTGTTGTGAGAATCAAGGTATCTTTAAGCTCATTATTTCTTGATATTTTTGCATTTGTATAGGCTTCTTTCATTCTTGAAACAAACAGCTGAAACACATCAAAACAAAACAAAAAGAATAATTTAAGAGCATTTGACATCAGTGAAACAAAAACCATAGCAAGTTAGGAAAAACAATTAAAATTAAGTATTAATTCACCTCTTTTATGAATCCTTCTTCAGTGTCTAAGGATTCTAGTATGTTCTTTATGCAGTCACTGAAAGCCACTCTTACATCTTTGTCTGGATCTTCCATCAGATTTAATAAAGACCCAACAAGAATCTTCATACTGGACTCATCAGTGTTAAAATCCAGATGTTTGCAAAGATGAGGTATATTTTCTATAAATGCTGAGTGGCATGGGTTGGAGGAGGAAAGGAAAATATATTTGTAATGCTTTTTAAGAACCTTTTGAAGTACACACAAAAAAGATGCAAGTAAGCCATAAAGCTCACTATGTTTTTTCCTCAAAAGAGTAAATCCTGTCAAGCCAGAAAAGCTATTTAAAATTCAGATTTTTGTCAAGTATTACATTTCCAGATATAGCCATAGACCAAAATTAAGCCAAGCTAATTTAGAAGAATATCAACGACAACATCAAACCTTAGCAGTGATATCAACTGAAATACAACATTTCAAGCACCATTATAGCTATAAAAAAGCAATATGGGGAAAAAAGGAATGGGGAAAGGTACACAAGTAGTGACGTAGTACCTCATACAGAAGTGAAAAATGTTAATAAAGTCACATACCTAGCTTTACTGAACTGGATACTTTGTTCTCAAGAAGAGTAAGAAATGGCTTGAAAACACAGGCTTGTACAGAACAAGTTTTTTCATGAGCAGAAGTCACAGTAAGGCTGCTACATAAAATATCATAAGTAACATGCTTAATAGCAGAATCTGCTAAGGAAGGCCGTACACAGAATGTACCGGAAAGACAGCAAGATAATTTTCCAACTATAGCAGCACAAGCCTCCTTGACTAGCTCAGACTCATCTTGGATTTGATTTCTGAAACGGAAACAAAAATGAAACCATTTAAATTGATCATTTACCTATAAATTTGTATTTCCACATTGTCTGAGTTCTATAACAATACTGAAAGTACCATTAGGACAATTTAAGGACACTAAATTATCTTTTTCCTTTTCAGATTATCCTCAAGTTGTATTAGATGTTTGAAGTAGCACTGGGCATGGTGAGTCTGGCATGTTACAGAGAAACTGAAGACCACACACGATAGGACAGGAGACACTGAGGCATATATTCAAAGGGCAGAGAAATGGGAAAGATTTTAAGAGACATGTGTACAAATATCACATGTATTTAACTGACAAAGATACCTCCTTTCCCCTCCTTAGTTTAAATTTATTCATTAGAAATGGGGTCTTCAGCTACTGAAATAACTTGTATACTGATATGGTAAGTGAACACTATCATACAGAAATCATCACTTGCACCTATCCTCTTGGTATCTTAGGATTTCTGAAATTGAGATCTAGCAAATCCTGGATGAAATACAAATAAATATTTATTTTGGTGCCTATGAGACATTCCTTATTTGTCCATTTTTCTTCTTGCATGAAAGCAGAAAAGCAGCATTAATACATACAAAAGAACTTTGGGAATCATACTGCAGGACTGCACACTTGGTGGATGAAGCAGGAGAGAGAATGCTTTAACACAAGTAGCCCGAATTACTTCATGGGGACTTTGCAATGCCCAATGGTAAATGGATTTTCTCCAATCCAAACGAATGTTTCTTGGGAACAGAGACAGAAGAAACACACAGTGTGACTGAGTTTGGGGTGCTAAAGAGAAAAGACAAAATAAAGCAGATAATTACTTGATTTAAACTTTGAATATAATCAATCATCATAAGAGTGAAAAGAAAATAATTTTACTTTAGAAAAATCATTCTAGAGATATTAGGTTTTATATATTTTAACATACTTACAGAAACTCTGTGCAGTTTTTTGACTCAAAACTAGAGGATCAAACCCAAAAGCAGATAGCTTAAAAGAAGAATCATCAGGATGGCTGTAAATCCAGGGCAGAGATAGCAACCCACATAAGTTATCAAGAATCTTATCAGTCAGTGGAATTTTCCCTGGGGGGTGGAAACCAAAACAACAAAAAACCTGATACTTTTACATCTCTGTGTAGCTTATAAAACAGATGCATATTAATTTGCCACAAAAATGTTGTTTTCTTCTAGCAAAGATCAGTATCACTATTCCCACGTATGTTGATACCCTACATTTTAGGCATAGAGTAATAAATTATGTAGTCTTACATGAAGACTCTCAGGTGGACTTTGGGATGGCTAGCAAGCTGAACTTATAACACTTTAGTCTTAGTAGAGTTCGTCCTCCATCCTACTAGCTACTTCTAAAAAAACATGCAAGTACTTCAATATTTTTGGTACACTTCGTGCATGCCACATTTGCTGAAGCTAGTCAGAAGCTTTGAAATCTTTGAGTGAAACAGAGATAGTAAGGCATGCTGCCTCTGTGTTTTTAAAAGGAAACTGCTAACGGTTTGTTTCTTCTTATGCATATTCACTATCCCTGTGTAGTCTCTTGCTCAGATAAAACACAATAGAAGTACAGACTCGTAAATCAGGCTCAAAAAGGAAGGCAAAGGAAGCTCTCTAGACAGGAATAGGGAGTTCTAGCACAAGATGTATAATTTCCGTACTTCTACCACAACAAATCGACTTTGTCAGATGCATTCCTAATTTACAAATCCAATAAAAGACATGCTAGATTAAAGGATTTCTCACCTTGTGCGTACAGCAAAGCATCAAAGATTTTCACTGTTCTGTCAATCACTTTTTCTAGGTTAACAATCTGTGTAGCAGCCTCTAACAGGTTTCTGCAGACTTTCACTACACTTGTGATAAAATCAGAGGAAATCCATGCAAACTGTATATCCACCACCGAATCTGAGGAGCTCACAGTATTCTTACATGTGTCAGAGTTACACAGGTGAGTTACTTTATGATCCATACTGTTAAAATAAAAAAAATATGATCAATGCAACAGACTATAAACTTTTAACATTGCATTGCTTGTAAGCAACGTTACTGTGAAAATGTACCTCTTCAAAACATATAGGACTTATCTAATACTTGTCCAATCATTAAAGTAATCTACACAAATCACAGGAACAGTTACAAGAAACTATTGGTCTCACGGTTTCACCTTTACCTGGTATAATTTGTTGGGGGAGAACAATGAACTATGCACAGAGCAGCTAGCCGCAGAATTACAGTGATCCCTTCTAGAGTCTGAAGAATATCCACTGTCGGAATGTCTTTCTCAAGGATAAACATCAAGGATGCAGCTTTCTTTGTGATGGCATTCCATAGCGTGCTCTTCAGTTTCATGTTTACACGACTAAATCTGTAATTTGACCATATTAATTATTTTTCAAGTCTTAACTTTTTATTTTCAGAAAGATAAATCATCACAGCAAAAACAGCTAATCCATGTTGGATGCAGGATTAGGAGAATACTGTATGAAGCTTTAGGTTAAATGTGCTCTTTGGGAGAACAAGATACTAACTCTGAAGTTAAGTATGACGCAAATCAGACTTATCTGAAAGGTTATAAGGGTATAACTATACAATCTTTGGAAGGTCATGGTGACCAGGGTCATTCCAGATGACTATAAAGAGGCAAAAGCTACACCCATCTTCAAGAAAGGCAAAAAGGAGGATCCAAGAAACTATAGCTCTGCCAGCCTAACCTCAGTCCCTGGGAGGGTTATGGAAAAGAAGCCTTCCTTGAACTCATTTCTAGCCACATAACAGACAAGAAGGTGACTGGGAACAGCCAGCATATTCACCAAAGGCAAATCATGCCAGACTAACTTGATTCCTTTCTACAATGAGACAGGTAGCTCTGTGTATAAGAGGACAGCTGCTTATTTGGAGGACCTCGACTGGATGGAAAACTAGGCTGACAAGAACCTCACGAAGGTCAACAAAGACATATGAAAAGCCCTGCAACTGGTACAAAAATCCCTGTGCAACAGAACAGGCTGAGGGCTGACTGGCTAGCAAGCAGCTTTGGAAAAAATGACCCAGCGGACTTGTGGAAAAGTTGAACATAAGAGCATTGTGACCTTGTTGCAAAGAAGGTCAACTACATACTGGGCTATGGTATCAAGAGTGAAAGCTGATCAATGTCTTCACACTTATGAGTCCATACCTGGACTACAGCATGCTGGAGACAGTTTTGAGTTCCCAAATACAAGAAAGAGATTAACATGCTGGAACAAGTCCAAGATAATCAGGGAGCTGAAGAACAACACAAGCAGAGGCTGAGAGAACTGGCTTTGTTCATCTGAGGACAACCTAACTTAACAATGAACTATGCACAGAGCAGCTAGCCGCTAGCCGCAGAATTACAGGGATCCCTGCATTAAGCACGTCCAGTGCAACAGCATAGCCACATATATAATTCTGTCATTCTGCATGTATTCTCTCAGCTTTTCTGTTTCCAGCGTGTAAAAATGAAAATAATTTGCATTGAACATATGAAAAATACAGTCTCTAACTAAAGACTGGCTTAAAAATCATCTGTAGATTCTGATCCTTCAAAATATCATTTAGATCTTTTCCCAGAAGATCTTTCAATGTGGCTGTTACAAAGAAACTTCCTCAAAAAAAAGTTATCATTTGTTATTACTCACTAGCCAAATTACTATAAAAATAGTTATTGAGTAAGTGTCATACGTTACTGGTGTAGGTGATTTCTTTGGATGCTTTGCTGGTAGGCTTAGTCGTCGTCTTTTCTCTGGAACTTCATCACTGCTGCTGCTCCACCCATCAGTATCAGAAGTATCTAGCTGGTTCTGATGAAGCTCCTGAAAGATTTCTTCTGTTTCTGTTTTTAATGCTGTATAAAGTGGACTCACCAGATACTGGAATGGACGAACAACAGAGGTACCATGATGTAAGCTATGCCTTACTTCCCAAAGACATTGTATTACTGTTTCTGACTTAAGACACAAAATTTCAAAATATTATGGTAACAAAGTTCTTAAAAACCTTTATGTTCAAAGATCTTAATTAAAAGATGAAATCTCGCATAAGCAATGAAGTTTCCTGTGTCCCTACCAGAAAGAATGCAGCTTGTACAGCTGTTTCCCAGTTCTTGTCATAATACCTGGCTACCAAAGCCATCAAGACAGGCACACCAAGTTTAACAGACAGCAGATATAACATGCACGTGGGTGTACAGGGTAGAGGGGACACTCAGCACATCGGCACCTCATTATTTTAATTCAAACCTTTCTGTCTGCCTGTCCCCAACAAATATGACTAAAAGCATATGGTTAGAAAGTAAGAGCAGCTCAGATGAAAGGAAATTACTTGTAAAGATGCCCTGTTGAGTGTACTCTATGCCTTACCCCCATTTTATACTATGATTACAGAGTCTTGTGCCTGCATAGGTTCTCAATAGTTTAATACATCTGAAAAACACAGGGTCCAGCTACATCCAACTAAAGAAGTCTGACCTAAACAAATATGTGAAACAGCAAGCATCAATCTAATTGTGCAACTAAAAATAGTATTTCCTAGATTTTCTTCTTTGTGCAGATATAAGTTTTTGTGCCCTATCTATTCACGTGTTAAATACAGTTTTTAAAATTAACCTACCTCTTGTTCTTCCTGAGTTCCAAGCACATTCACAAAAATTCCACATATGGTACTGATGTGGACTTTTCTTACTTGTAAGGCAGATTCATAGCCAGTTGGAACAAACTCCAGAAAATATTGCAGTATATGGCAGAAAGCAGCTTTCAGTTTTTCAGACTGAAGACACCTAAACACATCACCTTCAAATAATGCACGGAGTTTCTCTAGTAGCATATTCAAGTAGACAGGTTCAATATTTTTGTAAGAATCTGCTTCAAAAGGCAACAATGTCCTCACCAACAGCAAGAGTGGTTCTCCAAAGAGTTCTGATTCTTTAGTATCCATTTCAAGTGTTGACTGTAGAATTCCAAAAAAGACTGTGAAGAAAACACTGGCCAGCTGTTCTGGAGGTCCTCCTAAATGAATTAATTTTACCAAAAACTTCACCGCCAAAGCTTTAACTTTTAGGCTGCCATACTCCAAGAGCGAGCAGCCTATCCCCCAGAGAATAATATCTTGTCTTACAAAAAACACATCTGCAACAATATCTGTCAGAACAGACATTAATATAATTTCCAAACATTCTACATTGGGCATACTCATCAGCTGTAATGGTGCCAATCTTAAATATCCCACATTGTCACTTGTATTGCTTGAAAATCTCTTTATAGTCACTGGCCAGACCAGTCCATCTCCCCAGAGGTGCTTTTGAGCATCTCTTTCGTGCAGGAAGATTAAGTCTTGGAAAAGCTGTAGAAAGTCTTTTGTTAGTACTTCAAAAATGGAGCAATCCTTCATTTTAAACAGAAAAAGTAAAGAGCAAATGACATCACAGATGTTCTTGTGCAACGTGTTGCAGTTTGGACTTGCAGCAATTCGGAGAAGCCTTGTTATGATCCAGTTACTAAATTCTAGGACAATAAAATAGAAACAGCGAACAGGAAATTATTAAGATAAAAACCAAAACCTCTTATTACAAGTACCTCCCTGAGGGCAGGGTGCCCATCAGTAAAACAAAAGAAAAATCCTTGAGATAAATGCATGTAGGCTTAGTACACAAGAAGTCTTCACTAGGACATTTCTTCAGCAGGTCTTGTTGAAAAAGAGATAAGGGGGAGGGGGTGTCTGTGGGGGGAAACAACAGACTTTTTACACTGAGCAGCTCCAGACATTTTCTGTCAAAAGAACCCTCAGGCAATGAATATCTCATCAACATGAACCAGGTAATATCACTAAGCAATGGTAATGAATAAGGTCAAACTCTGTCCTGAAAAATTGCCATTATCACAAGTGTAAATCAATTCCCAATACTGCAAGTCTATCATAATATTCACTTACTTATAAATACACAATGCTGAACATATGAATCTGCCTTTTTCCCATTTTTGTTCTTTTGCACGAACCCATTGTCAGAAAATTTAAATCCTGAAAACATCAAGCTTCAACATAAACATTTTCAAACTCACCAATGCAACTGCATTCAGTTTCCTCCTGATTTCCATCCACATTTACAAACATAAGCGGGGAAGATTTCATGATATGTTGAATAAAATCAAGCAACATTACTGAACTTGGCTGTGAATCTGATTTCTTAATCAGTTCCAAAGCAACTTAAAAAAAAAAAAAAAAGACACATTTCTGAATTAGCATTGGAATAAATCAACTTCACAAATTTTGTTCACACCTAAGGAGAAAGAAGAAATTTATTATATAAAATACTATGATATAGTATTAAACTTGTATAATTATCAGTCCACGAAAATGATTTTGTGTATATTGTAAATCCTCTGCGTGACACCAAACTGTATGAAGGAAAAAAATATAAATTACTGTGCTTAAAACTTATCCATTAACACTACATGCATTAACATTAAGTTAGTATTATAACCAACTGAGTGAAGAATAGCAAAGAGTTAACATTTTAGTTTTCAATCACACAATTTTCCCTAGGTTTACTATCTCGGTAGAAAAAACTCTGAGAATTGTTCTATACCTCTAAGAAATACAAGTTTTTCCAACGGCAAGTTCAACTTACCAAATCAGACTAAACATACCTAATGCTGCTGTATAACTCCATTGAAACAGGTATCTGGTCACATCAGATTTATACAAATTCTACAGTTAATTAGCACAAGAAGGAAACTATCTCAGATTCAGATAGCAATTAACCAGAAAAGTTACACGGTAATGATAAAATACAACACCTATGTATCCAAAAGCAGCATCTAAAGCAGATTGGCTTTCTCTTTTTATTTTTAGTCTTCCCTTTCCAGACTGTAAGAGAATTAACAAATGCATCACCTCAAGAATAACAGGGGTATGATACTTAAAATGATCTATTCACTAGACAAAATTTCAGTCTTATTGAGACAGCTACATGAAATTATACCTTGGAAACAGTAAGTTACCTTCACTGTGATTCTCCTTGATGCAAATGTACAGATAACTACAAACGATAACTTTGTAGTATATGTATTTCATAGTCACCAAAATGTTGTCAAAGTACTGTACAATAACTGGAACCTTAACATGATTTAAGGAATACTAAAATAAGGCTTTGTTAGAATTCTAAAATTAAAAATAAAGCTGTTTACATCAAAGTATTTCAATTCTGAAAGACCCTGTGAGTATTAAGACCCGCAAGCTATATTACTCAATGAAGAATCACATTACATGACATTCCTGATTTTCAATGTTGTGAGCATTTCTATTCATACACCTCTGCACCGCATTTCCCCCCTGCTTTTTTTTTTCTTAAGTTACTTCACATTATACAGGCAAACAGTTCATCGTGAAGATTATAAAAAATAAATCATAAATGGCATTGCATTCAACTACAAAGTATTTATTGAAATGAGAGTTGTAACACTTTTTTTGGCAGGAAAAGCATAAATCAGATAATAATTTTAAAAGATAGGGATGCAATACTTACCAACATCTACATCTGTAAGAATTCTGTCAATGAACTGGCAGAGTATTTGTCTTGGTTTCTGCACAACTGTATTGTATTCTTCTGGACTAGCACTAAAATTAAAAGTACATTTTGACATTATCTATTTAAAAATACAAAATAATTGTTTGAAGTTTATCTCAACAACACAATGTTAAACACTGAATTGGTTTTTCTTCCAGAAGTCTTCAAAAAGAAACACAAATTGATTTCTTGTTTTAGTGACCAGCATATTGCTTGCTCCTCTTTCTCCTTATTCTTCTGATGTACGAAGTTTTATGGAGTGCTGAAGATCACTTACTTTTATTAGGCACTTATGTTTGATATATACTAAATTCACATCTGACAGAATAAGGGATTTATCCACATGCTATTACCAAGCCACAGTCAGCTTTGGTGCAGGAAATAATAAAATTAAGAATCCGTTTTACTTTGGAACTAACCAAAATTATTCAACTGATTAGCTACCAATACACTGGGTAAGGGGTGTCAACAGCAACTACTCAGGTTACTAAGATGGCTGCTAGCACTTGCCAAGTCAAGTCTTCAACATATCATTTCATCTCCGTGTCAACTATCTGCCTACTAGAAAACAAAGCCGCAATCTTTGTTTTCTGCCATGCTGCCATTAAAATTTCAAAGACAAACATTTTCAGGGTAGTTTAATTCTCGCTGAAACCACACTACAAACACAACGGAAGTCCCCAGGACGCGGGTGCACACTCCAAGATGCCTCTCCCATCAGGTTCTACCAGCACCACCCGTGAAGGAGGGAAGGAAGGAGGGAGAGAGGGAAGAAGGGAAGGAAGGAGGGAGGAAAGAAGCGAGGGAAGGAAGGAGAGAGGGAGGGAGGAAGAAACCCAGGCAGGTAGCGGGAGATGGCGACCAGGATGAGGGGAGGGCGCAGGCCCAGCCCCGGCAGACCCTGCATAGCGGTGAGGAAGGAACTTAATTTTCCACCGCCCCATGCCACACACTGATGCCGAGGCCGGCCGCGCTTCCGCCAGCGCAGCGCCGTGCACGGCCCCCCATCCTACGAGGCGGGGGCTGGGTCCGTCCTACCTGGCCAGCTCCCGCAGCGCCGGGATCATGGAAGCCATCTCCAGGCCCTGCTCGGCCATGGCTCCCGCTTTGAAACGGGCCGCGCGCCACCGAAGTAGGAACTCGGTGACGGCGTCCGGCAGGACCCAAACTTCTCCGTTGTCGAACGGCGGCTGTGCGCCCCCTGATGGCGCTGCTTAAGTTTAACCGTTTCGTCACCAGACGAGAGCGCGGTCACGGCGGCTCAGTGCCAGGCCTCTCATGGCCTCCCACGGGGACCTCGCTGCCCCAGCAGGGTTTTCCTCCGCGGTGCAGTGCACAGACAGGTAACAACCGAGCAGGGGCAGAGCGTCTGAG
>NW_010553065.1:0-665 GCF_000687285.1 Phaethon lepturus | reverse complement strand
GGCCAAGGTGGGCAGCAGGAGCTGGGGAGCAGCAGGTTCCCCATCACCCCAGACCAGGTTGCGACATGGGAACCTGTGCATGTCTGTGTGGGGCATGGCTCCCCAAGGAGCACCCACCATCCAGCAGAAGCCTGGTGTCCCCCACCCCAGGCACTCACGCAGTAGTAGCAGCTCCAGCCCGTCTCAGTGTGCGCCGTCTCCGTCACTTCCACAGCGCTGCGCAGGCAGCCGTCGTGGTACACCCGGCTGCAGACACGGCAGGGGAAGAGGCTTTCGGCTGTCCACACCTCGCAGATCTCACACATCTCGTCATTGAGGACCTGGGGAGAGATGGGCAGCTGCTCAGAGGGGCAGCAAGGGGGCTAGCTTCTCACGGTGGGGTCAGGGTGGTGCTTCACAGGACGTTGGGTGGGCAGAGGGGATGGGAGAGTGGGATTGCATGGGGCTGACATAGGGAATAGGTGGGTGCTGCAGTCATAGGGGGCATGGCTGCTGGGGTGGATGGGTTTGTGGGGATGAATGGAGAGTGTATGGGTCTGGTTGTAGGGTTGGTGGGGCTGCAGGGTTGTAGGTTCTCTGGGGTGCAGTGTTGTACGTGTGAGTGGCGGGGCTGGGGGGTTGTAGGTTGGCTGGTCTCTAGGGTTGCGCTGTGGGTGGGTGGAAGC
>NW_010553064.1:1015-1273 GCF_000687285.1 Phaethon lepturus | reverse complement strand
CTGGCACGAGCGGTCCCCACCTGAGACAGAGACGTAGGCGCGAGCGCGCGTCGCCCCGACATTGCTCGTGGCCGTGCACTCGTAAAACCCCTCATCGCTCTTGGACGCCCCAGGGATCAACCAGCTGATGTTCCCTGAACTCCTACAAAAAGGGGGAGGCTACGGGGTCACCCCCACCCTGGGGCTGCCATGCCACCACCCTCCTCCAAATCCCTGGGACTTTTTTCCATCTCGGTTAGGCAAAGGGGTGCACCCCCC
>NW_010553064.1:357-812 GCF_000687285.1 Phaethon lepturus | reverse complement strand
CCGCGCTTCCCCGAGCTTCATCCTACCGCGGCTGAGCTGCAGGCGGAAAGGGACGTCGCTCCGTGCAGAGCAGGAGATCAGCTGTGGCTCGTGGTTGTAAGCCTGGATCTTGCTGGAGATGTTCACTTTGGGTAGACCTGGAAGTAGTTGGGGACATGCACATGTGTAACGCTCCTCGGGAGCTCCCCAAGGACAGCACTGGGAAGCAGGATGAAAAAACCCCCAGGCAGAAACCGAAGCAGAGGCAGCTCTGGAGCCTCTGGTCCCTTCTCAGCACCCTTGAGGAGCGTGGGGACCACTCACCGGGGACCACGCTGGTGTAGGTGACCCCAGAGAGGCGGTGCAGGGGGTGGCCCTGGGCGTCTTCGCCCTTCACCTTCAGCAGAAAGTCACCCGGGGGGACACGGAGAGACGAGCCCAGCCAGAGCTGCCCCGAGGAGATGTTGGAGAGGGGC
>NW_010553064.1:0-223 GCF_000687285.1 Phaethon lepturus | reverse complement strand
GAGGTGTTGAAGAGCTCAATCTCCTGCAGGTGCCCAGGCGACTTCAGGCCGGTGCAGTTCACCACCACGGAGATGGGCAGCCCTGGACAGAGGGGAAGGAAAAAACCAACGCAGCCATGTTGCCGGCTGAAAGCAGCCCGGGCACAGCATCCACACCGCCGGGCAGCGCCAGCCTCACCCTGCACCGGCCGCTGCCCGGGCTGGCTGGGATCCGAGGCTGGGT
>NW_010553063.1:349-1682 GCF_000687285.1 Phaethon lepturus | reverse complement strand
GATGCCGGCTGCTCCCAGCTCCTCTCCAAAGCCGAGGTGCCGGGCGACCGCCTGCCCGCCATGGACCTGCGGGGTAGTGCCTGCAGGCTCTCCCGCTGGAGCCACTTGTGCGGGTGTGCGCGCACGTGTGTGCGGGTGTGTGCAAACGCCGCATGCTCACCGGGAAGCCGTCGCTTGCACGCGAAGGTGAGCGATGCCTGGAGCCTCAGCAGGGCAGAAGCACCCCCCCACTGCCCTCACCCTGATTCCTAAAGGCACCTCAAAACCTTCCAGGAAAATCCTTCTCTGGGTTAAACCCCGCGCGGGCTGTGGCATGGCCTGGGGGGGACCGGCTCTTGGGCTGAGACTGAGAGGACTGAGAAGCTGAAAAGCATCTCAAAGTGCAAACAGCTCCGGTGTGGACGTGCTCATGGAGAGCCGGCTCCCGGGAGCAGAGGTGTCCCGGCGCCCATGCCATGGAGGGTTTAAGCCACGGCTTGGCTAAGCCGGACGGGCTGAGGTTTCAGCTTTGCTTGGCCAGCCCAGGCCATGCTAAAAGCTCCATCAGCTGGAGAGGACCCCAATCAATAAGTGCCTTCAAGGCAAGTAATAAAACTTTGAAATTATGCAGGCAGAGCTTGGCGCTCCACAGCGAAGGTGGTGTTTAATTCAGGGGGAAGCTCTTGGGGAACCAGGGAGGGGGGGTCTTAAACTAGGGAGAAAAGGACGAGGGGCCGCACTGCTGCCGTCTGCACTGGGTGTATGGTGCTTGGATGGGCTTGGAAGCTGCTGCGGTGACAAACCCCCCGCTGAGCCTTCATCACTGCAGTGCCCCAGCGTAGCACCTGGGCCAAAACCCGCTGGAGGCATCAGGGAGATCCAGAGGTGCCCCAGTCTCCACCCTTGTCCGAGCATCTCTCGATCCCGGGGCGATGCTGAGCCCACGGCATCACTCCCTGCCATGAGTGCACGGGCTATGCGACCCCACAGAACAGCCTGGGGACCCCAAAACCAAGTGCTACCTTGTGAGCTGGGAACCAGCAACACCTTCTGCCCCAGACAGGGAGCCCATGGTGGTTGGTAACGGCGTCGGAGGGAGCAGGAGGGGATGCTGTCAGCCCCATCTATTCTAGACACATATGGGGGAAACTGAGGCACGGTGGGGTTTCAGGAGTGGAAGGGATAAAGGATGGTTATGGCAGAAACTCAGTAGGACTCATGCCCTGGGGCAGACCAACCGCTCAGGGGATGAAAACCCCCTCTGCATCGCTATAAAGACAAAGGGCCACATTTGGACCGCACAAAGGCATCAACAGGCCACCAAAGGTCGCAACCTGGTAGCCAGGGCATCCTC
>NW_010553063.1:0-220 GCF_000687285.1 Phaethon lepturus | reverse complement strand
GGGACGCTCAGCCATTGCCCCCCCCACCGTGGGGACAGCTCAGGAAAGCTGGAGCCCGTGTCCCACCCGGCATGGGGACACAGCCCAGCGCCACGCCGGGAGGAGGAGGAGGGATGAAGCAGGAGGAGGCGGGAGAGAGGGAAGAAAAGGAGAAAAATGAGTTTTCCTGCTGCCCCAGCGGTGTGGCGATTGATCGGGTGCAGGCTGGTGTGGAGCGGTG
>NW_010553062.1:10214-26931 GCF_000687285.1 Phaethon lepturus | reverse complement strand
GCGCCCGCGTGGGACCGTCCCGCGGGGCTTCGGCCGCCTCCGGGCTCCGCTGGGCGGGTGCGGGGAGCGTTGGCGAGGGGGAACATACATAACGCACAGAAAGTGAGGTATGTTGTCTAGCCACAAATCTGCACGTCTTCACTTTGTCACTTAAAAAGCTGTCCAGTAATGTTTTTTAAACCCTCTTGTCACGAGACTCTGGTTAGCGTTCCTTCTCTTACTCGCTTTTATTCTGCTTTTCTACAGCCAGCCCTCCACAAGGTCTCTCCATGAACGAGCTACAGCAAGTAACTGATGACATTTCCAAACTGACCCTTGTGCACGAAATTGTACTCAACAGTGACTTCCAACTGCAAGCGGCCAGCTTCTCCCCAAAAAGGTGTGTCTCTGTGTGTATATAGGTATTTTATATATATTCTCAGGCTTGGCTTCTTTCTGTCACGTTATAGAAAACGTGAGAATGTGGGAAGAAGGTGGGTTTGGATTTACCTGCAGAAGTAACAAGAAAATAAGATAGCTCCTGAAATAAAAAAAAAAGTTGGAGCTTGTTTTATTTATTCACAGCTTCATGATTTACTAAAGAAGTTCTTAAATATGATGAGTATCAGAAATGACTCACTCATTGAAAGATTTAGAGGTTTCAGTTGTGTCAGCTGTGACTTTGACAAGAACAAAGCAGACTTCTCAGTGAAGATCTCCAGTGAGGTGCCTACGTTTTAGTTAAAGATCTGTTTAAGTGACTGACGTTCTCTCATTGCAAAAACAAGCGCTAGCTAGAAAAACATTCTGTTGATCTTTTTTGAGGGCTTGGAGAGTTTCCTTGAAAAATGCTATGCTCCTTTTACACCTCAGTTAAGACAGGTTAAGTGCTGCATTTTATGAACAGGTCCAAAAGGAGTTCCACATTAGACGAATAGGAAATTTAGGTTAAGAGAGATTTCCATGAGCTAGGGAAAGGTGAGGTGCATTGCTCCCAAATAGGAGTAAAGGCTAAGAGAAGAAAATGTCCAAAGATCTGAACTGCAATGAAAGCCAAGAGGAGTGGTCTCATCGAACTGAGGGGCTGTGGCTGTCCAATGTTAATAGCAAACCCTTCCCCTCCTCTCTTCCTTCTTAGCCTGGAAAACAGAGTGAAGGAGACGCTCCACAAAGCCTTCTGGGACAGCCTGGAGGAACAGCTCTCTGCTAGTCCCCCAGACTACACTTGGGCAATCCAGCTGCTGCAGGAGATAAAAGAGGTGGGTTGTTCCTGAACCAGAGAAGATGGTTACCTTAGAATTAGTCTTCTCTGAATCATCACCTCACCCCTTACATCCAATATTCCTCTGTGAACATGCATAAGAGGGAGGAGAAAATAGACTCCCTTTAGTTTATAGGGAGACACAAATTACACAACTGCAGCTTCTAAAACCCATCTGAGAAGGAAACTCATTCTCTGGTCCCAGGTCTTTAAAACACATACTCTACCAAAAGGATGGGAAAGCCTTTGTTTGAACTGTTGGTTATAGTAACAGCCATAGGCCATTCCCAGTATAGTGTCTGCCAAACAAAAACTGCAATTGTCTATACAAAGACACCTGTTCAGGTGTATGAGGAGCTGTATCTACTATCTAAATGTACAATGAAGTGAGAAAGAACATGGTTTAGCACTAAAAGACATGTTCTTAGCAGGGCATGAAGTTGTGTATAGTTTGCTGTTTCAGTCTATGCTTTGCTATTAGGCTCCAGACAGGTAACTCCCTTCTTTGTGCATGACAGTAAAGGAGGTTTTGCAAGATTTGAAACAGTAGCCAGACATCCTGAAGTGAGTCATTAGAGTCGAGCATTCCCTTGAAGTGATTGTGTGCCCCAGAATTTGTGGACTGAGTAGTTAGTTTAGTCTTAATACACGGCCAACCTCGATTCCTGTTGAGGAGCTCTGGAGAATTGTTGAGTTCCTGGAACAAAAAGAGACTGCTGCTTCTTTGGGCAGGCTCTGCTGTCATTGCTGCTGCCACGGCACAACCAACTGCGAAACCAGATTGAAGAGGCCTTGGACATGGAGTTGATTAGACAGGAGGCTGAACATGGGGCTCTGGATATCCATGGTCTCACCATGTACGTCCTTGGCACAATGGCAAGGCTGTGTGCGCCTGTTCGAGATAAGGAAGTACAAAGGTTGCAAAGCCTCACAGACCCAGCTCAACTTCTCAGGTGGGTGATGCTAATTCTGCCTTGGTCTACATAGACCAGCAAAACCTTCAGCCATAAAACACTGGGTTAAGAGGAAACTGCCTTGGAATTACAGCCCAAGGACCCTTTTGTGCATTCTGGGCTTTGACTTTCCTATTTTTTTCAGTATAGACATATTCCTGTTGCCCAGCTGCAATTTAGATGGCAGAAGAGTCTTCAGTGAAGTAAATCTGGTTTATCTAGTAATTTTCAGGGATGACTCCAATTAGACTGAACAACCTTTTGTGAGAAAATGGAATCAAGTCAGAGGATCTGAATTCCCCTTTCTCAGCATTCTAAAATGGTCCCAATTACAGCATTTACTGCATTATTAAACATTAAATTCACTGTGTCTCATCCCAGAGAGATTTTCCGGGTGTTGGGCCTGATGAAGATGGATATGCTGAATTTCACCATCCAGAGCCTCCGCACCCACTTGCAAGACCACACCATCCAGTATGAACAGAAGAAATTCCAGGAACTCTTGGATAAGCTGCCTAGTAAGTCAAAAGGGAAGGGACAGGAGAACTGCTACTTCTACAGGAGCTATTAAAGCACTTAAAGTGAACTTCTAGTATTCCAAAGGTGATGCTTTCGTCATATGCTCAGTAACAGATGAGAGAAATGCCTCTAAAAGCTGGTGGACTCCCACGTCCCTTCCTCAAGGCTCTTCACTAATGTAACTTGCAGAAAAGAAGTTACTCAGTGTGCTTCGGTTTCTGTATGCGTAAGACAGAGCTAGTAGCTTTCTCATGAGGAACTGTAAGTTCTCACAAGTTTAAAGTGTTTTGAGATCCTCAGAGGAATGAGCAAAATGTTGTTAGGAGACATAGTTAAAGATGAAAGCGTGCATTTGATGTAGACATCTTTTTTGCTAGGTGTAGAAGGTTTCTCTCTGGCTGCCTCTCTGCTTCATCAGACTCCATTAAAGGTGCTTCCTGGAGACTGAAATCCTCTATGAAATATCATGTTCTCTGGATACCAGTCTCAGTAGCCTAACCCTGGCAACAGGACATTAATATTGTATGTTAGTGATGGTTAAGACATTCCCCACCGTTCCAGGAGCCAGCACGATACCTTCACCTTCCAAATGCACATTGCTTTCAGCTTGCAGTATAGCATACCTGCTGGTTACTGACTTAGCCTGACCAGTCTGTTCTTGCAAACATCCATTTTTTGTTACCCCCTTGCAGATAGCCTGGATCACACAAGAGAGTGGCTGTGCAAAGCAGCAGCAGAAGTGGCCGCGTCCCCTTCACAGCCGCCAGCCCACCCCGCGGTCAGTGGCTCACCTGCTGCACGCTCGCCGGGGGCCGCCAGCAGTAGCGTAACTGTACCAGGTCTCAGGTCCGTGCTAAATCGAGGATACATGAATCTGCTTTGCTGGGAGCCTGGGCAAAAGGAATACCCTGAGGTAGGAGAAGTGCTTGGATACCTTTTTACAGCTTTTTCGTAAAGATACACAAGACGAACAAGCGTACCCGTTCTGCATCTCCTATAGAAAGAACTGGCCAGACTCTCTGTCGCCTCTACACCATGAATCCTTGCACATGGTTTTTCCCTATGTGAAACAAATTGCATTTTTCACAAAACTAAACCTCCCTGCTGCCAGGCAGCTGCCTTCCCCTCAGCTTCGTGGGCATGGTACAACCCTGGCTCTGTGGCTTGAGATCTGCTGAGTTACCACAGCTGCTCGTTTCTACACCCACAGGCTGATTTGGTTTCTGTTCACAGACACTGTTTATGGATCAGGCCCGACTGCAGGAAGTACAAGTGCAGGTGAATCAGCTTACCATCGTAGCTGCAGTCCTGCTAGTGACCAGTGGCATGTGTGGAAGCACCTTATGTGGTTCACCTGGGTTTGTAGCTAGGCTGAAACGGGTAACAAAGGTCCTCTTGGAAGGGCTGTCTTTTACCAGGTGGGTTACTTTGAGTTTTCTTTTCCAGGAGAAGAGTGATTATGCAGGCACTGGTTGGTTGTGGGAGGACCAGCGGGAATCTCCTCTGGGAGTGGAAAAGGATAGCAGCCAGCTCCACTGCAAGGAGCGGGGGAAGCCAGCCAGCATTTTTAGCTGGGAGTTAACTCTCTAGAGCAATAGTTCCTTCTTGGTTAGAGGGGAAAATTAGTAGTGCTGATCACTATTCCATGAGCCAGCTGCAGGGCAGCCTACTGCTGGCCGAAGAGCCAGGAGGGGAAGCTTGGTTCGCAGAGCTCTGGCTGAATGTTGGTTGTCCCATGCTAGCTGGCTGTGATGACACTTCCCTCCTTGCTCCGTGCCTGCAAGACCCCTTCCCCAACCAATGCAAGTCGTGGCTGGAGTGCATGTACCTTTGTATGATTTAGGTATGAAGAAGCTTTAGAAGGCATCAGCGACCAAGTGCTCCAGGAAGTCAGCAGGACTCTCTCTCAGCTGGGTTACCCTGCTTTTACCGCTGACAAACATGCATCCCTGAAGGGCCAGATAAAAAGCATCGCGGACAAGGGCAATGCAGTCCGGCATGTCATCGGTGAGTCTCTGAGTTTATGTCTAACTTGACCTTGAAGCCACTTTGCACTTGTAGGCCACAGCTTAGGTTCAGGCTGATGACCCTGGAGCGTGCAGGACAGGCCTAGGATTGGTACTAGCAAAGCGAACTCCCTGCACTGAGCAGATCTACTGCTTGAGGGTGGGAGCAGAGTTAAGCGTCTGGCCCCTCCACATAGTCTACACAGGAGAGGAGGGCCAGGGAAGCTAGGTTTAGAAACTGCCTTGATTTTCCTGTTCCACCCTGAAACGCTCCCAAACAGTAATTGCTTTGAAAAATCTCTTAAATCCTCCCATCCTTGCTAAAAGCTAAACAGGCCTAAGTGCAAGATCTGTTCCTAGGTAGTGTTGCAATCTTCAGGCTAGGATGTAGAGAGCGAGATTAATCACTGGCTGTAGTAAAACACCATGCTAAGATCTTTAAATAATATTTATCCCTAGAGAGTGCACTGCTTGGTATTCAGCTAACCAGCTGCCCTATAATGCTGCTGCTCCATCAAAATATTTATTCAAATGGTTTGGATAAGAGCTGGTTATTTTGACCTTTTATTAGTACTCTGAACGCTAACTCTGCATCGGATTGCAGTGCCACAGGCAGCTAGTACGCTTACAGGAAAGATTATTTCCACATGGAAGACTAGCTTTTATCAGCTATGAAAATAAGGTGAGGCTCTTCCTGCCCACTGCTTCATCTAGTTAAGTATCCTTCCTTGCCCGTGTGGACTCCACCACACTGTTTATTTGGGTTTATTCTTTCCATGTTAGAGCAGGCTATTTTGTTTTGATGTAATTCAGAAGGCTGAATTAATATAACAGCCTAACCCAAACCTTGATAAACTACAGGCTGGGCAGTGCGTGACGGCAGTGACTCGCCGATGGTGTGGTGTTAGAAGCTGCAGAACTAGGTAGCCTTCCCCCCTCCTTTTGTGTCTAAAAATCAAACTTGTGTCTTGCGTGCACCCTTGGCCACTATCAACACTTTCCACGTACTCACTTCAAGTGCAAGAATATCTGAAGCCGCCGCATAGCTCAGTCTCAGCTCTGTGTTCCTCAGAGAGGCTTCTTGAATGCTTTCCATTCCAAAATGCTGCTGTGGCAGGCAAGATAAATCACCGGCTCTGAAATGCTGTGTTCCATTACGCTTCTAAGAAGCTTGACACTTCAGCGCAGTACAAAGACTCAGAGTGGGTGAAAAATCTTTACCGATGACCTGCTCCACTTTAACATTAGGTTTGATGGATTTGACCATTCTTAAGTCCTTCAGCCCAGTACCCCAGTGACAGCCATCGTTAGACGCAGCTACCCAGGACAATGTGAGAACACGGCAAGTACACCCGATGCTCGAGTACTCTCCTTGCCTCATACAGTTTCACCTCGGTTCCTGTGCTGGATGCTGCTTCCATCTGCTTAATATTTGGAAGAGAAATATGTTAATCCACTGTGTCCCCGAGTTGATCTAGAGTGTTACTTGTCCACAAGGCGGCTCTCCTTGGATGTGCTCTTGATAGCACAAGGAAGCCTTTGTGTCAAAACTAGCTTTCTGTGCAAAGGCTGATTGTCAATTTTTTGTTTTCATACTTTTGCTCCCTACAGAGCAGCGGATTCATTCCTTCCTCAGCCTTTTCATTTCCCCTGATGGACAGAATTCTCAAAAAGATTTTCCAAAGGGCCTTGATCCCATTCAGGAAGAGCTGCTGGAAGTTGGGCGCAGGTTTGGAAGCGTGATCCACCACAACAGGCAGGTGTTTGGACTGTACTACTCAAGGATTCTCAAGGAAGTGCTTCTCCCAGACGCAGAACCAGACTCAGACGCACGGCTGGATCCTTTCTGATCATCTTCACCACATACCAGGCACAATGCATTCTCCAGCAGTTTCTCAAATCATGCCTCAGCTTTTAAAAAAATCAATCAAATCCACCGGGGCCAGCATTGCTACTGCAAAGTGACTCTTGGCATGTCAGTATCTGAATAAACCTCTCAACTACAAAAGGCAGTGCCTTTTTTTCCCCAAAAACCCCCTATTTGGTGGGGAAGGCAATGGGATGTGGTGCTCATAAAACTGCAGTGCAGCTTAGGTCTTTTTTTAATTCAAGGTGTTAATTCTGCCATGGGCCTGTAACCTACTTTGCTGAAACGTTAGTCGCAGCCCAGGGACACTGTCTGCATTTGATAAAGCCACATGGTATTTAAAAATCATTAAAACTGCTCAATATATTTCAGTGTTGGCTTGAAAAGATGACTTACTGAATTATTAGAAATGGAACATATGGTATAAATTTAGCAATCCCTGGTGTATTCAGTATTTTACATCAGCCAAATTTTACTTGACATGAAAATCTGAACTTTAACCTGTATTTAAATGTCTGGATTTCTTGCTCTCATTTTACATAATGAAAATGTCCTACTTCTTGGCAAGCCAAAAATCTTTGCTGGGTAAATACTATATATGTTACAAGTTGCACTTGCTGCTGTGCTGCAGAAAAGTGATTTTAGTGTTTATCATTAGTAAATGAGGGTCCCGACATCCCCGATGGAACACTCCTTGCAGATGTACCAGGGGTACAAATGAGCTTTTCTCACTGTCTTGTGGGGAACACACATGAAGCCGTCGGAGACCGTCGTGCTTTAGGTAGGTCTATCTTTAACAGAACACGTGGATGTGTTTTTATGCATGTATTATTTTGTCTCAAAGTAATCACATTCAGTATTTGGGGTCCCTGTGACTAACTGCAAAAAGAGCAGCTTCAACGAAGGCGACTGGGCGGCAGCCAGCAGGCCACACACCTTGGGGCTGCTCCCAGCTTATCAGCGTCCTCCGCTCCGCTCCCACCGCAGCCGCACGTCATCTCAGCGCAACGCTCCGACGTTGCCGTGTTCCTCGGATGTACAAGGCGGAGAAATGCAGGCACAGGGCTAGACTGAGCTAATTAACCACCACGTCGCTGCCTGCCCTCACCCCTCTTCTCTTACCTTCACAGGTCAGGGCTGTGACATGAGGATGAGAACAGCACTGCTTTAACACACATGACCAGGAGACTTTGGTACAACACTGAGGTCACAGTGACAACGGGGCGAATGCGTGTCTAAGATTGTTTATTAATTCAGTCTGTTCTAAGTTGTACAATTATGAAAACAACAAAACGACTGCTGGAAGCCCAGGAATATTTACAATCTCGCCTTGTTGTAGTGAGGTCAGTCTATGTCGTTGCACAGATTGGTTATGTTTGGTACCACAAGATGTTTAAAATTCAGACAAATTTGAACAGATTAACAATTGTATATACAGGAAATAAAAGGAAATTCAAGTATCAAAATACAGACAGATTAAATAACATTTGTATTACAAATCAGTCCCACTGCCATACATCACAATTAGCAAAAATGTCTACATTGCAAACTGAACTCGACTGTTCTCTGCCCTGTTAGGGAATCTCAGGTTATTCTTCCACTGGTAAGAAAAATGTTTGAGCTAGATCGACTTTGCAAGAGCAGCACAGTTACTTCCTTTTGATTTAAAAAAAAAAAAAAAAAAAGCAGTAAGTAATGCCAATGAGACCTAAAAGGGAGACCTTTTGCAACAAGACAGCGTGGCAAACACGGTGCTTGCTCTGAAATAAAGGTCTGATTGCATGGAAATGATGTGAGCAGAAGAAAGCCAGGGGAAAATTCTGCTGCTAGAAAACTTCTGAAGTGGGGTGGAAGGAGCATTAAAGCAATGGAATCCACCTCAGCTGCACACAGAACTGGACGTGTTCGGAGGGACTATTTGGCATCTGGTCAGTGTCTCAAGCAGCCTGGTGAAGGTACAAACTTTTCACTAGAGGTACATCCTGGAAGGTGCTGTATCTTCTCCCTGGGAGGGGGACAGGCATGTACCCCGCAAAACTTGCATAATTTCTTCTAAAAATAACAATCCCAAAGCAAGTTCAAAGACAGCTGAACAGCCTTTCTTTTGTAAAGACAAAATTAAAAAGGATAAAGCAGCTTCAATTTGGAAAAAAATCATCCCCTTCTATATAAAGACAACAACGCTGCATCTTAGTTTTACCTATCTCGAGTTCTCAGCCTGGACTCATGCCATGCACAAAGCAAAGTCTGTAAAATACAAACTGTCCTTAAAAAGGGGAACAAGGCCCAGGGCAGCACCACCTTTTTTCCCAGGCAGGTAATACAGCAGATGCATTTGATTCAAAGTCGTATTCAGCACCAGAAACTTAGGGCACTTTCCTCCAGATACCACGAAACCCTGTAGGGAGGAAGAGCCAGAATACTGTGCGACGGATGTGTTAACAGATTCCTGGGAGTCAGTGATTGGCATTGTCCAGGATCGGTCTCCAGCATGCAAGTACCTTGAGAAAACCCATCGAAATAAAAGGGGAGACGCACTGCCAAAACAATTGCTTTGTCTATGAAGTGAGAAAGAGAGTATCTGGCTAAAGAACTGTTGGATCACTAAAGACAACCACAGGATTAACACGCAGGACTGGAAAGGACCACCAGGGTCACCGAGCCCAGTCCCCTGAAGATTGGAGTCTTCATCACCACGTCACCTCCAAGCCAACCTTCAAAAAGCTCATGCATCAAAAAAAGAAAGGTGTCCCTCCTCCCAAGCAGAGGTTCAATTTGCAATCTCTCCAAAAAGACTTGTTGCCAACACATCAAATATTTACACTTACACCAGTATGAATTGCAACATATGCATAACAAGGAATGTTAGGTTTCCTAAATTCATCAACTTAAAAAATCTCCACTTCCCCCTCCTAATCATTTACAGGTCTATGCCCTTGGGATTACGGTTCACTTCTCTCCCAGCCTTACTGGCTAGAGAGACTAAATGAAATCCTGACATACAGCAGCAACTGGAGTTAAACAGAAATTATTCGGGCATATCATTCTAGTAAAGCAGCAGGGTACCACATCCCCAACCATTACAATGCCTGTCGAGATTATAACAAACGCGCTGCGCTACATTTTTGCATCTGAAGAATTAAAATCACAACCATTTTAACATCTCTCCCTTGAGGGGAACAGTATTGTGAAAACACACCAGTCACAGCCAAAACTACTGTTAAATACTCTGGTAATTCAAAAGAAAAAGTAAACACGCAGCACCTTAGAGATGGTGGTATTTGGGGATACCGGACTTAGACGGGGGCCAAGCCATCCTCAGGTTGATATGATTTATCCTCAGGTTGATATGATTTATCCTCAGGTTGATATGATTTATCCTCAGGTATGGACTGTTTCAGTGTAATGCCCAAAAATTTAACTCCTTATTTGTTCATTTTCTGAAACTGTTGCACTAATTAAATAATGAGCTAGTATCAAAAAAGTGCTAAATCACAATTGAATATACTCCCCAAAAAACCCCCCAAACCAACCAACAAACAACCCAACCCTTCAGGGCATAACTGCATTTAAAAACAAGACAGGTGCACAAGGGGCTGGAGAAGGGAGTCGTCTCCAGGATTCAGTGCGTAAATGGGAAGAAATTGTGTCCTTGTCATAGAAACGTCAAGTATTGCCATGCAACAGTTCTCTGTAGGGGAAGCAAGCTTTGTACCGTCGGTAATACTTGGCCACAACCACTCTGGGGTGAAAGATCCTTTGCAGACTCTTTTCCTTAAGTTATTTCCATTTGCTATAAAAGCCTGGAGTTGCTTTGAAAACAAAGGATGCAGACTTACCCTGCAAGGCTTCTCACACTGGAGGAAGTTATTTCCAAGAATCTGGTGTTCTCTACTGTTCACCCAGAATCGAAGCAAATTTAAGTACCGTTAGAGATGCGCACACCACTCCCACTGCTAAGACTTTCTATTGTACTCCTTGCCGGACTGCGTGGATTCTCAGTAAATAAGGATTATGATGTTTTTTTCCCTCACCAAAAAATTGCAGCGCTACATTTAAACTGTGAACTGGATTCGCTCTGTATCATTTCACACAATAAAAAAGAAACGGGTTGGAAGACGTTTGTCTCAAACTAGAAAAGATGACATCGCTCTCGGCCTCGGAAGTCTCAACTTTCCTTTGCTAGAAATGGAGAAAGCTGCTTTTCTCAGCTGGTGGCTGGGATCCCTTTCCCCCCTCTGCTTTGGGAGCCCTCACTGAGCAGCCATGCACCCACTCCGAGGCAGGCACCAGTGCCAGATGGAGATGATCTTCGTGTCAGCAGGCCACTGCTTCTTAGGTCTCTGCCCCGTTACTACATTTCCATGGTAGGAGACAGCTGCCCGGAGATCAGCTTTTCAGAGGCAAACAGAAAGGAAGATAATGGAATGAATGATTTCCGAGTCATACAAAAACGAAGTGCTGGGAAAGACGAGGCATACAGCCAGGAGGAGACACAACCGTGAGGGTTATGGACACACAGCGGAAGCTTTGTAGTTTAGGTGGGGCTGCCTGTGATCCCAGCTGGGTTTGGATGGTCACCCTTAGAAAGGCACATGCTCTAGGGACCCGGTTTTAGGAGGTGCTGAGCAGCCTGCCCTTCCCAGCTGAAAGCGGGGGGAGCTGCAAGAGCTCAGAGCCTCTAAAGCCAGGCATGTGTGCGGGCAACTGCATGGTAAACGCTGACCCATAGGAACTGCACTACCACCGCTCTCCTTAATTCAGTTTCTCTTTGAAGGATAGAGAAACCCAGGGGAACTCTTACAGCTTGGAAAGACGCTGACCAAAGCCAAACCCAAACCCAACCTCTCGCTGCACCTCAGACACAGCAACGTTCTGCCGTCCACAACGCGCCGGCTGGCAGGGCTGCAGCGAGACCTCTGCTTCAGGAGAGGAGGGCTGGCTCTACGTTAAGGGGCTCCATGGCATATGAAACGTATACGCTAGGCTGAGCTTTCTTTTTTCTTTCCCTTTAAGACAATCCTTTTAGTCCTCTCACTTGGGTTCTTACTAGCCTGGCCCTTATTTTGAAGTCAGTTTGCCGCTCAGTGCCATTAAGCCACAAATGACTTGGGAGATCAAACTCATTCCTGAGAAAGAGCTAAATAAAGATTTTGAAACATCAGATTTCACCACAAGTCTGGGAAAACAGAAGCTTTCAGGCAACAGCTCTAAAGCCCCAGCAAAACTCAGACAAACTTCTTCCAAACTTCTTATACCAGGTGCAGATAACCCAGGGCTGCTGTTCTGACCTCTGCCCACTGATGCCAACTGGTGGTCACGGAGGGAGATTTGGGGTAAATTCTAAAAGCTATTTTGGAAACAGAGCTTTATGGGAGAGCCGAGTGCACCCTCTTCCCCATTTATGGCTATGGAGTAGGGAGCTGCCGTCCCCCTTTCTTCACAGCTCCCTAACACAGACCCCCCGTCACCACCGGCTCTGCACAACTGGGCTGCGAGGAGATTTTGCCAAGACCTGAAACCCACGGCGGGTTCGCAGGCTCACGTCAAGGTGCGCATCAGCGAGCTTTGCGCAGCCCAACAGGGCTGCAGCCCTTCTCCCGCTGCTCCATCTGCTCAGCCCTCTCCCCTGGAAAGGTGCAACAGCCTCTGCCTGCCAGGAGCTGGTCGGGGTCCAACGTCTGTGCAAGCTTAAGTACTTCATCTGTCAGGAGAGCAAGGCTGAGCGTTGGGGGTTTGCTGCCACGGTGTGGAAGTCGCAGAGCCTTTCACTAAAGGGTCTGAAAACTGCTCTGCAAACGGAGCGAGCCTCTCACCCCCGAGAGGTAGGTAAGTACGTCCCCACTCTGTATATGGGGAAACTGAGGTAAAGAGAGGCGAAGTCGCTCGGACGCACGGCAAGTCAGGGAGAAGCAGCACCGGGGCAGGAGTCCTACCTCCCAGTGTTGTTATTCATCAGATCATACTCCTCCTCAGTTTCATCTCGGTGAGCTTTGCAAACACAAGCAAGGGAGCCAGGGGTAGAACCATGGATGGCTTGCTGGGGCTTTCACGGGGTTGTGAGCCGCTGTATGGCATTCCCAGCCCTGTCCCAGCTCTGCTCTGACCTCTGCCGAGTGCCCTGCGGTCTCATGCAAACAATTCCCAGTCATGGTCTGGAATTAAAAGCTGCTTCTACCGAGATACACAGAAATGAGGATGTTTTCCCAGAGGAAAAACACGCGCGCTTGAGAAACAGCCACAAAAGGCAGAGGTGCCCGTTGCAGGGCCATCTCTAGGCGAAATCCTCACTCTCAAGAATGGAAGGCAACAGATGTTTCAAGATCCCTATAGCCTTCATCCTCCAACGGTTTGTAGACTGAAAACAAGTTTTGGGATCGGCAGCAGACTGATTTCAATCACGTTTCTCCCTTTGGCAAAAAAAGCATAACTGCAGTAAGCCTACTGAACACAGCAGGGCTCCGTCTGCTTTGTCAGACCTCTAACAGTGCAGTATCCAGCCCCTCTCGAACACCTTTCCTTCCCAACACCGGGCTAACAACATGTGCCTTTAAAAGCTTAACCTCACCACAATCTGCCAAGTGAGACCTACGCTCACAGCTCACGAGAAGTCTGGGGAGTGTAAACAGAAGGACTACGGGGCAGGGGGAAATAAAAAAATCCTACACGGGACTGAAATGCATGCAGCCAAAATCGCACCTCGTCTCTGAGAGGGGACAGAGCTCACAGTGGGAACGATCACACCCGGCCCACACCCACACTCCCATCAGAGCAGGTTTTCTGCTCCAGGCTTTGAGGGGAGAGATTGTGGGCAAGGGTGCCCGTGAGGAAATTTAGTCAACGTGTGTTATTTGCAGGCAGCATCACAGTGGTTAGTGTCGATTCGAATGGCAGGTAAGAAGAGGGGTGAGTTCACTGGAACAGTACACAGCCGTGGCTCAGTCGGGAAGAGGAGGCTCTAGGAGGAGGGAGTGCGTGCACCGCAGAGACAAGAGGTCTCCATCAGTCCGAAGATAAGAAGAAAAAAGAAAAAAAAAAAAAAAAAAAAAAGGCCTGGGGAGTGTCACGTTGCCCCAGGGATTCACAGTGCCAGAGCGAGGGGAAAGACGTGAAAACGGCAGGCGGCTTCCTGGATCCACATCTGCGATTCCCCCAGCCTGCATCCCTCTGCACCTCCCGCCTCACCGACACCTAACAGCGTGTTACCCTTGTTTCCGAGTAAGGAGAATTCACAGTGTTCAGTAGTGATCAGGTACAAAAGCCGTTTAAGTCTACAGTCTCCTAAGTGCTGCTGCCTTTGACGTAGTGCCTACGCGGGGCTCAGTGCGAGCAGCTGGAGGAAGAGGGAGTTTAGAACAGCAGACAGATCAGATCGCAAAGGCACGGTTAGACTAGGTGGACACGGGGTGTGTTTGCTTTAGAAGATAGTGGTCTCATACTTAGTGCTGAGGGTCCGCTTGGAGTCCTGTTTGGGGTCCACGACCCAGGAGACACTGGCATGAGATTGGGAGTCTTGGTCCACTTCAGGGGGCTCCAGCTAGAAATGGAGAGAAAAGGGCATGTTAGGTCACCCGTGCTTCTGGAACAGAACGAGTGGGGATTCAAAGCACGGAGCTGCTGCTGCTCTGCCCAACGCCCATCCCAAAACCGTGCACGAGTGCGGGGAAGCAGCTCTCGCTGGGGAGGCATTTGAGTCCTTCACCGCTAATAAATGTCTAGCCGCATCAGTCTCAACCCAGCACCCTGAGATGACTTCCTGCGTTAGGCCTGCAAGCCCCTACTACCGTTAGCGACAGCTTCACTTCATCTCACAAACAAGCATGAAAAATGGAGCGCTATAAAAATGGCACTATTAAAAAAAAAAAAGAAAAAAAAAAAAGAGGCAGAGGGAGAGAGGGGGAGACAGCTCCCGGCAGGTGAGCTCCCACGTGATTTACTCTCCTGACCAAGCGAGGCTCTTTCCTCTTGTCCTCCTAAATCAGGATCCTACAGGAAGGTTAACAAGACCAGAAAGAGCAACGCAGTTAGTTGAGAGCTGCCACTCTACATCAGCGGGGATGGATACGAGTGGTTTGTCCCTGAGGTTCATCTGAGCTCATGGCACGGCCCTGGAACGAGCGGGGAGGGAAGACAGCAGCGAGGCAGGACACGGGACCACAGCAGGGGAAGCGGGGAGGCAGGCGGGCCGGCGGCAGCTGGGGCAGCCCGCGTCGGTTCGTAATGGAAGATGGCAAGAAGAAGGGTAAAGACCTTGGCTCCGGGACTAACAGACTGCAGCGGCAGGTAGGAGGGGCGGTGTGTTGTACAGGTGTGACAGTAACAACAGCGAGTGTCGGGAGGGAGCGGCACCTGAGCGGGGGGAGCAAGCAGAACACAGACAAAAGGAGACATTAAAGGAAGGCAATGGCTTACGCAGCAGTCCCTGCTCCTCAGCAGCTCCACTCTCGGCTGGTTTTGGCTACAGGGGCACTCCCATGCTGCAAACCGCAGTTTACCTACTGGTCTTACTGCGGCTCTGCAGGGTTTGCACATGGAAGCTGTGCTGGACCCAGCAGGGCACTCAACCCCCATCCCACCCGGGCTATTTCCGTCTCTGCTTGCCCTCATGCTACCAGGGGAAGCCCTAACACCGCAGCAGGACAGCCAGCAGAGCCACGGACACTGCAGCATCAGCCGTGCCTGAAGCTACCGGCACCGGGTCCACATCTGGGCTCGCCCCACCACAAAGCGGGAGGTTTAAGCCTGTGGTGCCCAAGAGAAATCCCAGCTCAGACCATGCAGATCGCACCCAGCAGCCTGCCGGCCCGCACATACGTACTGCGGATTTCCTCATGCCAGCTCGTGGTTTAGGCACCGGTTTGGAAGATTTTGTTTCAATCATTTCTCCTGCTGCAGCACCCAGAGGCTTCGCTCTCTGGGCTTGGAGGGCCAGCTGGTAGGCGACTTCAAACGCCTGCCCCAACGTGAGGATGATCTCGTACGTCAGGTTCTTCGGAGAGACCACAGAAAACACAAAGCCGTTAGGTGCGTACGAGCTACCTTGCCCTGCGCAGAGCCCACGTGCTCAGCAGCTCGCTCTGGAGATGCAGACCCCGGCAGAGCCATCGCCTTTCCGTTGGCAGGTCGTATCCTGCCGTATCCCTGGCAAAGCTGCTCTGTGCACATGGGGCAGCGCTGAGCTCCTGCCCTGCAGGGGAGCCGGCACCGAGCCGCCTCCACGCTCGCACGGCCCCGGCCGGTGGGACCACCTGCAAGCCTGCTACAGCCCCGTGAGCATCACAGTTCAGCAGTGTTTTGCTTTGTAAAGAGAAAAAGCCCAAACATCTTGTACAGCTGATTCTGCCCAAGAACAAAAGCAAGTTATGCTTCCACACTCTCGGTGAATTAAAAAGCTGTTAAATCAGCCTATTAAGCTCACCATAATTGAGAGCGTATTAGGGTTTTGTTCATGGCATATTCCCCAGGAGGGAAATACTCCTGCCCTGCTTTATTCAGCGCTGGAGACTGCACTAACGAAGCCAGACAAATATTCTCTTTGTCAACAGAGCTCCACAGTAAAAGCATTTTGAGTCAGGACTCTGAAAGGAATATTTTAGGGTAGAAGGAGGTAAAAGAGCCCTAGAACGGACCAGATCCTGTTCTATGACTCGCCGATAAAGCTGAGTGATGAAAGAAGTGGACTGCAAAGGACTGCAGCGCGCTGGGAGGTGAGATGTGATGTGATGTGATAACCCACTCACCACATCCACGGTGCTGAAGACGTGGCAGTAGTGGTGGCTGGTCTGCAGGTCCTTGGTGATATAGGCGAAGGTGCAGAGATCCTCGGGGTCCTGAGCAGCGCAGGAGATGTTCCGGATCTCGTGCTCAGCAATGACATTCTGCCGGGGTCAACCACAAGCACCCGTCACCCTTCTGGGGATGGCAAATACAGCCGGCAAACGGTGGCTGTGGCACGCGTGTACTGGGGGCAGGGAGGGGGCTCTCCCAGCCAGACCAGTCCTGGCTCCCTCCCATGGTAGGAATAAATGGCAACATGGTCCACAAGCAGCCAGTTTGCCAAGCCTTCGGCATTCAGGTAACCATCACCACCTTGGTGCTCTCCTGTAGTCCTGAGAAGCCGGGCTCCTCAGGA
>NW_010553062.1:4687-10183 GCF_000687285.1 Phaethon lepturus | reverse complement strand
GCAGGAGCGTCTGGGGTTTCGGGAGCCACTAGATATGACCTGCAGCCCCCCAGGCAGGTGGGACTGCGGGTCTTGTCCCTCCAGACACCAGTTTCGAGGCATTTGAAGCTCACCTTGTTAGAGGCATCGATGAACTTCACCCCCTTGTACGTGATGGACAGTATTATGGTCGGGATCTTCTTCATATGCTCTGTGGATTTCTTCAGAAACAAGAACATTCAAGTGACCAGTTGTGAATAAATGCTCCCTTCCTCCCCAGCCCACCCCAGAGACCCCATGGCACTGCTCCACAACGGCAAGCCTTGGGGGTCTGGGACCAGGAGGAGGAAAGCCTGCTCTTGGTGGAAGCAGAGGGGAAGGGACATGTACCCAAAGCGAAGCCAGCACCCCTTTCCCCAGCGAGAACACCCACCGCACGGGCCTTCCAGCTATGGGGGAACGTGCTGGGGAGGGGCAGTCCTGCATTGTGCAGCTCTGCACAGGGGCAGCCTGCAGGGTTTGGGGAACCACAGCTTCACCGAGATCCCCCCGTTCCCCTCTCCACATCATCCACCACTGGGTGTGGGTGAATCCCCCCTGCCCCCGCGGCCTCCGTACCCTCATCTTGGCACAGGCGTCCTGTGTAGACTCTGTCCCTCGAAGGTCTTTGATCAACATGGAGCCCAAGTACTGTTTGGAAGAGGGGGAGATGTTAACGTGCTCCCGAACATCCTAAAGGCTTCAGGCAGGAAACCTGCCAATCCCAAGGCAATGCCACAGCCCTGCCAGCGGCCAGCAGCCGGGGCTGGGGAGGGACAGGTCACCCAGGGAGGGGAAGAAAGTGTCACAACTCCACACACAACAACCTGACCCCAGAGCCTCCTCATCCTCGCCAGCCCACAAGCCAAGAGACACTTACGTTGGCCTCGTACCCGCACGACTCGAAGATGAGCTTCTCCGGCTGGTGCTGCCAGTTTTGGACTGGGGCATATGGGGCAGCCAGACTCGGGGGGCGCAGGGTCAGCTTTGACTCCCGACGGTCCTCCTGGAAAGGAAAAAACATGGATGTGAAGCCACAACAGGGCCAATCTGGATTGAAACACAGATCCCAGGAGGGCTCTTTGGGTCAATGCAATTGAGGTTCGCAATGGCCAAATCCCACAGGGGCTGGGAGGAGGCAGCACGCTGCCAGTGAAGGTGCCAGCACCCATGGAAGTGAGAGCCACCCATTTTCAAGGTGAGATGGAGGCATAAACGAGCTGCTGGCTCAACTGCTTGAGGGGAGCTGTGCCTGACCAGCTCTCCAGCTCTCCATGCATTGTCCCAGCTCCTCGTTGGCTCCAGAGAAGGGGGAGTCTGCACTGAACTGAGCAGAAAGGGCCCCAGGACACACAAAAGCACCCACTGACCTGTGCTTTGTAGCGCTCAGCTCTGGAGTAGGGAGCAATCTCGGTGCCACGGTCATGTTGCCTCTTCCCAGTGTCCCCGGAGGGCAGCAGGAGATCGGCAGATCTGCCCGTGCAGGAGTCGTTCTGGCTCAGGGGCGACGACGTCTGGGACATCAAGTCCTGGCACTGAAAGAAGCAGACACCACGAATCGTCCCGGTCAGCCTGTGCCGCAGCCATGCCCACCCCTCGCTCCCCTTTACAGCGTCCAACACAAAGGGTGCAATGAGCAGAGCTAACGGGGTCAGCTCCCGCCTCACTATCATCAATCATACCTTTTATTTTCCACGATTTTCCACGTGCCCTGCTTTGCTCCAGGACTGTTTCAGGCAGCCCTTTCCGCCGAGCACACCTCTGCCTCTCGTGAGCTCATCCCAGGAGGGCAGGAGACGTGCTGAGCTGCGGGCAGGGTGTTTACAGAGGAACAGGCTCTGCTAAAGCACTAAGCGAAGCACCCAAAGCCGCTGGTGATCAGCCACCCCAGGAGAGAGGCCCTGGGAGCCCAGCGAGAGATCAGCCCAGATGCCCGACAGCCTGGCTCCTACCGCAGGCAAGAGTCGCTGCCTGTACGTGCCAACCGGCCCAGCAGACAATGCAGGAAGCTCACAGCTGCAACACGCATTAGTCCTATTCAACGGACTTGCTTAATTTGCCATTGACGTCCTTCCGCTCCCCGCGCCGGAGCCAGGCGCTGGATCGCACCAGCTGGAGCACCAGGAAATGCTGCAAATGGCCCATTCTCTTACACAGCCTCCCCGTCCAGCATATCAATCAGTTGATGCTGCACCAAAGGACTCCTCTCTCCCCCCACCCCAACAACCTTGCCTTCAGCCTCATCGGTCTCAAGAGGATGTTTCAGAGGAGCGCAGATCCTCAGCCCGCCTGGGTTGTCTGAAAGGGGGCAGCTGAGCAGCGGGGCGAAGGTGCAGGGTTTGTATGTGGCACCTTCCCGGCTCCCGAGGACACGCTCCCGGTGCGGTACCGGCGTGAACCCTCTCTTCTTTTAACACCTGAACACCAGTTCCTAAAAAATCCAGTGCGAGCAAGCAGGGCACAGCAGCCCAGCTCACTTCAGCTAAGACTGTTTTGGTTGAAAAGCCTTGGGAATCCAAGGCAAGAGGGAAGAGCTCTGCGCAGGGCAAGGACCAGATGTTTGGCATGGGGAAACTCCAATCACTCCCAACTCCCGCTCCAGGAAGCTGATTTACAAACACCGAGAGGAAGCAGCATGACACGCTCGCCCTCCGCAGCATGCCGCCCTGCTGCGGAGCTCACAGGTTAGCTGCAAGCTCAACGTGTTTTGCCAAACTCAACTCTCAAATGTCGGTTTTCAGGAAGAACAGCGAAGACGACAGCTCCCCTCCCAGCCAACCCCGATAACGAAGGGCTTGACATCCAAAGGCTGCCACTCCCGCAGAAAAAAAAAAAAAAAATCAACATCCACAAATCACATCGAGTGCTATTTGGCAGCGAGAGCAAGAGCTCTAGAGAAGCCCAGCCAGCCCAGGGAGACAGACCTCAGACTCCCGACCGGCACAATCAAAACAGCAGGTCCCAGCTGCATCCCATCTCACCAGCTGAGCCATGTCACACTCCTGCCTGTGGGAAGGCTGCCTTCCATCTGGCCAGGAAACGAGGGGAAGAGAGTCAGCTCAGCATTCCCCTTCGGCGCAGAGCAGAGGTGGGAGTAGCACCCTGCTACCCCTTCGGTGCAGGCACCCACCTTGCGTGGAGGCACCTGATCCCAAGGAGCTGCCTGATGGGGCAGGCATCCAGAATTTGACCTGCAAGAGCTGAATATTATCTTCCCCCACTCATTTCGATAGCAGGGTCGTGCCCATGCGGGCACTTGCTGCTTGGGTCGCTGGAGTCGATTAAGGTGAAAAGCTGAACGGATACGACTGGACACGTTAACGATTTCTCCCGGCGCTGATGGGTTCGTGCACTTCAGCTTTGTTTGGCACAGGGAAGATGGAGTTCAACCCACAAAGCAGCAAGCTAAGAGTTGGTAAACTCTTCCGCCGCTTCAGCTAGAGCGCGTCTGTCCAAACAAACGGTGACGTTTGCTGTTGTGGGGCTCAGCCATAGCCAAATTTGTACAGCACAATGTCAAATTTGGAATTTGTTTTTCCTCTGCCCAAGTGCTCCAGGTGCTCCGGCCAAGTCAGAGCCAGCCTGGCTGTTTCCCAAGTTCTGCTTGACCATGCTCGGAGTGGGAGTACTGGGCTCTGCATCATCTCTAGCAGCAGCCAAGGTGCATCCATGGGAATTGTTTAACAATTCCCTCCCTCCTCCGCACAGCCAGATGTGCAGTTGCCTCAGTGCTTCAAGAACTTTCTTCCCAAACCACCAAGTATCTAAGAACCGGGAGTAACCCAAGTTTCCAGGTCAAATCGATTTGTTTTAATAAGAAACAAGCCCTTTAGGTTTTACCCTTTCCTTTTTTTAAAAAGCAATGCAATTTTCAAAGATCACTCTCTATGATTATTACTCTCATACTTGCTTTCAAAGGAGTTTTAACTTAAATATTGACATTTTAGATTTGTTTTTTTTTTTTTTCCATTTTTTATTGATTTTGCTAGGCAGAATTTCCTGTGCATGAAAGCAGCAGAGTAAGGCTGAACGTGCCGCCTCCTCTGAGCCTGGATACCCATCCAGGACCTGAGCTCCCCGTAAACATCCTCCACAGATCTCCGAGTCCCCCAGGTGATAGCAGCTAATCAGAAAGGGGACAATTATTCCTGACCGACCCGGGTTTAGTTCTTTGAAAGAAAGGGAGGAAAGTGAAGGAGAGCCAGAGGAGAAGAAAGCACCCCGTCCACTGCTGAGCACGCTCCGCACAGACATACCAGCCAGGCAGGGAACACAACCAGTGACTCACTCTCAGCTGTGAGAACCGCGGCGGCTTTGCCGGTGGCTCCTCGTACGGTCTGTCTGCCAGGGAGGCGATGATCCTCTTTCGATGGCCGAGCAGATTCACTTTCAACACCTGCAGGGAGAGACCACAGTGACTGTAGGCTTTCCTGCCCTTGGCATGAAGCAACGCTTCCCCTCCTCGAGCAGCGCTGTTCCCGTTTAACACGACTCCCTGCAAGTCACAGCCCCTGAGGGAACACAGGCAGGACCTCACTGCCGTGGCAAGAGAAAAGCAAGACTCACATTTACTATTTCCAGCTCCCAGAGGTTTTTCACAGTGTCAATAGAGCTGTAGCCGCTCGAGAGGAAGGACTGAATGTAATCCTGCAGCCCCAAAGAGTCGAGCCATGCGGGAACCGAAGGCTGGCTGTTCCCATCACAGCCCAGGGGTTTCAACTGTAAAAGCACAAGAAAGGGGGTTAAGCCCCGGGGTGCTGGGATCCCAAGGCATGCAGCATCAATCAGAATCAGTGTAAAGGCCATTATCATCTCCACTAGCAGCTTTAAAGTAAAAAAAAAAAATAAAAAAAAAAATCACTCTATAAGAGGGAATACACTTGGGATCAAGACTGGCAGGAGGGACAGCCATCCTTTCCCCAGCACAGAGTCATCCCATCCACATAGCCTGGTGGACTAATACATTCTTCCTCATCCCTGCTATTCTCAAAACCCTTCCCACAGCCCCCACGATCCCTCCACGGGTCACAGGGATGTAGCTGGGGTCAGAGGGACTGGCTTTGGTTTCCTCTGCTTCCACAGCCGTGCTGGGCAAGGCCCCGTCCCTGCCTCACGCGAGGGGCGTCAGTGCTGACCTTCGGGAGGGAGCGAGCAGCCTGGAGGAGCTTCCGACGGTGCTGTGGGTCACCGATCCCGATGTCCCGAAGGTCCTGGTCTTCCATGACATTACAGCCCTGCGGGGACAAGACGGAGCAACATGGGAGCAGAGGGCAACAGAAGCCACCTCAGCTGTGGGAGCAGAGATCATGCGCGTTACAGCACCCTCCTGACCTCACCTCCCAGCACGTCCCCACAGCAGCAGGAGGAGGAGGAGGAGGAAGGCTCCCAAGGATGGCAGCTCTGCCCCACGTACGGACCTCAGGCACCGAGAGGGCCGACACGAGAGGGGCTGCGGCGCTCACCGCGCCGGTGGGGCAG
>NW_010553062.1:4231-4659 GCF_000687285.1 Phaethon lepturus | reverse complement strand
CGCGCCGCGCTCTCCCGGCCGTTAGCTTTCGGGCCGTCGCTTACAGCAACCTTCCTGCTCGACGCACGTTTAACCACTGCGTGACAACGCCCAAGTAAACCCCAGCCCCGGTGCCTGCGAAGGGGCACTGGGCTCTGCTCGGCCTCTCTCTGCAGCCACAGGGAAATCTGAATTTCTTTCCGGGAGAGCAGGCAACCTGGCGAAGGTCAGACTTATCCTCCATCCCCCGGGCAGGGAGGCAGCCCAGCCCTCTCTGGCAGAGATGCTCCGGTTGCCGCACACCGCTCTGTTAAAACCCATTTTCTGTCCCCCTTCTCCCTGCAGAGCAAGAGCGGGCACGTGCAGCGCTCGCTGACTTTACCCCCCTCTTAAGAGCCTCCATCGCAACCTGCTCCCCTGCCCCTCGTACCTGGGCAGAGCTCAGCGGG
>NW_010553062.1:3197-4211 GCF_000687285.1 Phaethon lepturus | reverse complement strand
CCATGGCTGGAAGAGCCACGCTGCTGTTTGACCGAGGGCTTCGGCTCGAGCCCGGACCCCCCCTCCCTGGACCTGCCTTCCTCTGCTCTCAGGAGAGTCACGGCTGAAGGTCTGAGCTGACAGCGCTTCGCCTGTTCCACATTTCGGTTTTAGAAGAGAAACCTAATTAAAACTGGCTGTCGGGCAATACGCTACTGCAGGGGCACGCAGGCTGCGGAACAGCAGGCTGGATGGCCAGGGCTCCAGGAGGGAAAGGCAAGGGGAAGATCGCCAAGTATCCTCTTTAAAGGGCAGCAAATGTTTTATATCCCTTCCCGCGCCGCACTTTCTGTAGTATTTCAGCACGAGCGTTTTGCTAAGTACTACCTGCTTTAAATCCAACAGCCAAACGTGAAAGCAGCCGACCCGCCCGACCATGTCCCCGCCGGCGGCTGCTGCCTCCTGCGCGTTTTTGTCCCCGCCGGGGGCTGCTGCCTCCTGCGAGGGCAGAGGAGGAGGAACAGCCCTTCCCACTGCCTCTTCCATTCTCAGATGCTCCTGGACAAGCACACGGACCCGTCTGCAGGCAGGGCAGCCCGGGGGGACAGCTGGCCTTTGGCGATGGCTTTACAAGCGTCACCGGGTGCCTTTCACGGAGCCAGACGCCAGTCCTGCAGCCAAACACCGGCCGGCTCGCTCCTGGCAATGCCAGCGTCCGCTTTGCTCCCGACTCGCGTGGTTTGTGCCTGGTCTACGACAGCACCAAGCCCGGGCAGCATCACCCCCGCCACGTCCGTGGCCCGGTGTGACAACCGCCGGGCAGGACGCTGCACGGCTCTCCGCCCCCGCGAGCCGCTCTTCTCCTCGCCGAGATAAGCGTTCAGCGAAACAGAATGAACGCTACAGATAGAGATGCCCGGAGCAACGTCGCTGAGAGAGCTGCCCTCAGAGGCCAGACTGCAGAGAAACAATTATTTAGCAAACGACGGTGGCAAATTAAAGCAGCGGGTGGCCGGGGAGCAGGGCCCTGGAGAC
>NW_010553062.1:500-2677 GCF_000687285.1 Phaethon lepturus | reverse complement strand
GGCCCGCCAGCCTCAGCTCCTGGCAGGCTGTGGGAGGACCGAGACGGCAGATCTGGAGCAGACAGCCACCGTACAAAAGCATTTGTCTAAGAGTTGTTTACATAGCAGAAAGAGCTGGGACTAAAGAGGCCGTAGCCGATGAGGGTGGTTCGCTCCCTCTTTTCCAAAAGGTCCGTTTATACCAGCAGGCTGCGGCGCTGGTCTGCAGAGCCGCTGCCAGCTGGAAGGAGCGACTGCCACGGCTCGAGATGGCACCGTGGGTGGGCAGCCGCTCTGCAGGGGCTTGGGGCCACACCGATACCTGCCTTTGCCTGTCCTGGATTGCACCCCACGTCCTGCAAGCAAGGCCAGGTTGAAACCCCGGGTCTCACCTGAGTGATAATGCTACACGCAAAGCTCTGTGCAAGGATGCAACTACGTCACGTAAGCTGTTCCGTGCACTCCGCAATTGCACAAAATAAATTAAAAAAAAAAAAAAAAAAAGGATTTTTGTCGGTTGGTTGGTACAAGAGCAGCAGCAGGCTCCACGGCATCGAGAGCAAATGAGTGAAGTGGAGAGGCTGCCGCTGTCAGAGGCAATGATCACGCCAGCTTCTTAGCAGCAACATCCCACCAAAAAGAAAAAAGAAAAACATCCCTCCCCTTTCTTGCTCACAAATTTTAAGCCGAATAGCCACATTTAGTGTGCAGTTCTGTAACAGTGGGAGATTGTGTGCTCGGTGCAGGGGAAGAGGGAAAGGATTAAAGGCAGCTTAACTCCCCTGACATGCATCTTACCTGGCACAAGCGGTTTTGAATGCTACAGCTCTGCTACAGGGGTTGCCAGAAGGTTCTTGGGAGGCAGCGCATGTGCACGGAATTCATCTCCTAGAGGGAGATGGCTTTTAAAGGGTCTTTTTTAATGGACAGAGGGGGGCGAGAGCAAGCGATGGGATTTTTCCCGTAAGCCCGGAGGGCAAAGCATTATTGCCCTGCCTGGGGGAGGCAAAGGGAAGCACAGGACTCACCAAAGTCCCTGCAACAGCTTAACATCACACCTCGGCTCCCAAAACCCGCAGTTCCCCACACCTCCGCCCTCTCTGCTCCCCCATCCCGCCCATCCTGGGGCTCTGCTAATTCCTCTGCGGAGGCTGGTGCCAGAGCTACGGCAGGCGCGGGGGTTCGCGGAGCAAGGGCACGGCTGACGGCAAACCCTTCACGCACCAACCAGGACGGCAAGAACGGTTCGCACCCGAATGAGCTGCGGGAGCGGTGATGTGCCAATTTTCGGGTATAAAAATTAAACCAACGTGCTGATCCTAGTTACATATTTTTACTCATGCTTATTTTCCAGTGTTGAGCCTTTCTGGTGCTCATCCACTTTCGTGCAGCAACGCCTGGCTGGCACAGCCACTCTCCCAAACTTGCAGCCCGGGGCTGGCAGCTCACGCTCTCCCAGGCTGCCTATTTTATGCTGACACAGCCAGTGCCAGGCCCAAGGCAAGGCAATAGGTGTTCTCCCACTTTCGGCATCTCAAATTCAAGGGAAATTGCTTGCTATGCAGCAAGGATACAAGCCAGTTAAATACTGTAAAGCCTAGAGCTTTCTCCAACACTCCTTATTTTTATGTGTCACGTTAAATTCCCGCAGTGCCAGTCCGTATTCTCAGGGTACTTAACGAGGATAGACAAAGCTATGGGATTTGATATGAGGATAGCAGCTCCGAATAAATCATTCCAGTCTGTTGTGCATGAGCCTCCGCTTACAGAACCCTCCTTTAAACTCAGCCGGATTTCACCTCCTACGAAAAAAAATAATCTGTCACTAAAATAGGGAATTAAATGCAAACACACTGGGGATCTTTTAACCTTTGCCAACCGAACAGATGAGCTTTAAACCTGACTTCAAACCCGTTTGCATTTAACACGCCGTTCAGACAAAAGCCAAGGGGCAGAGACGCTCCGCCTGGGCCACCGCCGCCTCCTGCCCCCGAGCCACGTTCCTCCGGCGCAGCAACGGCCGCGGGTTTGGTTAGTGCCCTGCTCGCTGCTCGGGCTCCTGCGCCCGCAGAAGCACCTCTCTGCCCAACCGGCAGCTATCGACTTTGCACAAAAAGCCCCCTCAGCGGGGAGGGTCCCAGCCACGCAGAGCCAGCTGGGGCACGTCGCGCTCGCGCCTCGGCGCCAGCCCCGTCCTT
>NW_010553062.1:0-398 GCF_000687285.1 Phaethon lepturus | reverse complement strand
CGTTTTCGCTGCTGTACCGAGGAGGGGGTGACCAGAGACGCGGCCGCACCCAGCGGCTCGCCGAGGAAGAGGGAACGAGGCATTCATCACCGAGACGAAACAAAGCCTCCGCGCTACAAAGGGCTGCTCAAAGGGAGACTGCCTTGGTGCAGGGCTAAAAAATTTCAGAGTATCTGCTGCGAGGGTTTGCGAGAGCGGTTTTTTGGGGAGTTTGTTTCCGATTGCTAAACACTATCCCCAATGCAGGTTTTTGTTCGCTTTTGAGGGTTTTTTCTTGGGGTTTTTTTCTTTGGTTTGTTTTAAACAAAGGTCCCGTTTGGTGCTGACAGGGGCCGGTAACCAGGTGAAAAGCTGCCTCCTCCCCAGCGCCCCGCTGAAGGCTGCGGAGCGGTCCCGGC
>NW_010553061.1:0-2117 GCF_000687285.1 Phaethon lepturus | reverse complement strand
CAGACTTCTTCACAGAAGGCGTGCAAACTGCCAAGGCACCCCGAGGGGGGCTGGTTTGCGCTCCCCTGTCTTCACAGCCCAACAGCCCGGGGCACAGGGTGGCTGGGAAAGACGGAGTCGCTCCGAGGGGGAGCCACGGGGAGGCCACAGAAATTTCGGTCTGAAAAACGAGCGACGGCTGGAAATGGTGAACATTTGTGCCAGCATCTCGGGGAGCAGCTGCTGCCGTAAGTTTGGACAATGTGTGTTCTGGTGTGTGACCAGCTCAGAGGTCTCACCCTGGCTGGGGGCTGTGATGTTCAGGACATGGCAAGGTTACTTGGCTAATCGTGGTGCGTGAGACACATGAAAATTGCGGCTGTGGGACCAAAGGGAGGGTTAGACGGGTCTTGACTGGGCTAGGCTGGGCTGGAACGGACTGGGCGATATTGGGCTGAGTTGGGTTGGGGTGAGGTGAACCGCATGGAGGATGCTCTGCCGCTGGGTGCCCAGCAGCAGCGGGGCTCTGAGGATCCTCAACACGAGCAGATCCGGTGGCTTGCAGGGGACACGGCTCCACGAACGCTGCGACCACAGAGCACAAAAGGCTCCCGTGGCTCTTCCAGGAGTGGGTGTGAAGAAGGCTTGAGGAACCGCTCCTTCACCCCCAGCCCTTCCAGGGGACAGATGACTAGCAAGGCAATATTAATTTCGCAGGGAGGCGACTAATGTGTCCTGTCTCCCCTTTGCCCCAGGCAGTGAGCGTTCCCTGCACTGATTAAGTGTGAGAATGCTCTCTGTAGGCACCTTTCAGAAAAAACATTTCAATTAGCAGCTAAGATGGATGGGGCAGGAAATTGGGTGGTTATTTCCAGATATTTACAACGAATCACCTCGTTGTAGGAAGGGGGCATGTTGCACTGTGCTGAAAGGGCTGGGGATCACAATTATGCTCCTGCGCTACCGTTACACATCGAGGAGTTTGCTTTTATGGTTTGGTGGTTAATTTTTGCAGGATAAATTTTTGCACCGGGGAAATTGCTGGCACTGTGAAGAGGAAGCAACGTGGGCAGGGATTGCGTTAGCTCCCAGAAGCTATATGTAACCTTGGCACCTAATCCACATTTCCAGGCACCTCCAGCAGCCAGCTGGAGTCTTTTCTGTCCCCTCCTGAGCACCTAGATGAGGAGGGATGAGTCCCTTTTTCTCCTGAGCAGGTAGCAGCGGGTGTCCCCCCAGGTTTCCCTCCCATGAAGTCTCCTCATCCTACTACCTGCCTCTGCCTCCTTGGGGCTCCTGTACACCAGGGACTGAGCTCTCGTCTGTTTTCTCTTTCATGTGCAATGACCTTCAGCAGGTGCCGGGAACGATGCATGGCCGATCTAGTGATGGCTTAGGGGAGAAACTGTGCTCAAAAGGGGCATCCTGCTGCCAGGGCTTGACCTGCAAATGTTCCCGAGCGGCTGGGGATGGCCAAATCCTTCTCGCGGGGGCCCTGGGAGGAGCTCAGGCAGCCAGGCTGTGCCAAGAGCTCGGGGGTATTGGTGACGTGACCCAGTATATTGCTTTGTGGGTCATTTTTCACTCGCTGACCTCTTCCTGGCAGAGGTCTGGACCCTGTTATTGGTGCATCTTTTAGCTTTGAGGATGTCCCTCGAAGCCGGGTGTGGATAATGACCCTGTGGTCAGTCCATCCTGGTCATGGCGATCAACCATCTGGCGCCAGTTCTTCCCTCGAAATCGCACCTCGTCAGCCCAGGCTCCAAGGCTCCTCTTCCCTTTCTCCAGGGTGGAACAAGCAGCCTTCGAAAGTGCTCGTATGGAGCCGGCGCGCAGAGGTGGGGAGGGCACGCTCGTCCTCCGGGAGCTCGTGTGGGATGGCGAGGCTGCTGTGGGTGTGGGAGGGCGGGGCTGCTGTGGGTTTCTGGTTGGGGCCCCGGCACGCAGCCAGGCTCCCAGAGCCTGGGCACGTTGCCCTCTGAGCTGGGCAGGACCCCGTGCAAGCCTTGGCCCCTCTTTGCACCCCCCAGAAAGCTGGATCGCTGCTTGAGCCTGGGGTGGGAAGGTGCACATGGGGCTGCGGTGAGGTTTCTGCGGTCCCGTGAGCACCCTCGTGGCCAGCGGTGCCCCCGGCGCCG
>NW_010553060.1:0-326 GCF_000687285.1 Phaethon lepturus | reverse complement strand
AGCTCCCCGCGGCGCGAGGTCCCCGGCGCAGCCCCCGCTGCGCGGTCCCTGATTGCAACGTCCCCGTCGCAATCCCTGTCGCGAGGTCCCTGTCACGATCCGCGCCACGCGGTCCCTGTCGCAAGGTCCCTGTCACAAGGTCCCTGTCGCGATCCCCGTCGCGATCCCCATCGCAAGGTCCCCGTCGCAATGTCCCCATCGCAATGTCCCTGTTGCGATCCCCGTCGCAAGGTCCCCGTCGCAATCCCCGTTGCAATGTTTGCATGCAAAGCCCCCGCTGCGCGGTCCCTGTTTGCAACGTCCCCGTCGCAATCCCTGTCACAAGG
>NW_010553059.1:9590-13258 GCF_000687285.1 Phaethon lepturus | reverse complement strand
CTGCGTAACACCCATCCGGGGAGACCCCCATCCTGCAAGTCCCTGGGATCAGGTTTTGTAGCCCCACACAACTATCTGCCAGCAGCAGCTCATGTGTGCAGAGTTTATCTTGCAGCCAAATTTAGGAGGAGCCCATTGCCCCCTCCAGCAAGCCAAGGGGGCTCAGCCAGCCTCCCAGCCCCCTGCAGCAGGGACGCCTCTTTCAAGAGGGACCGGTGATCGCCCAAGACCCCACAATGGCACGATCCTGGGATGCAGGAAGGTGATGTCTTCTGGCTGCAGGTAGGACCTGGGGCCGGTGAGGGATCATGAAGGCCAAAAGGCTTCCCAGCTGCCTGCAGGCGAGCTGGAGCCTCACTGCACGCTGCCAGCAATCCTGGAGTCTGTCCTGACCCCCCCGCTGCTCCTCTCCTCCCTTAACTCGGGCACCATAGCTGAAGCCACGTCCCATTGCGTGGGGCCACCCCACCTGCAGGCTGGGAGGGCGGGGAGGGAGGGCGGGGGGATGAGCAGAGCGAGGCAGCATCTGCTTCAAACCGGGCTGGGCGCTCCCCTTTCTCTGGATGCCACCTGGTGACCGAAGGCTACAGGGACAGGGCATGGTCCTACCGACCTGATGAGGAGGTCCCGCAGGTAGGCGAACTCACAGTGTGTCGTGTTCTCCACTGGTAGGAAGAGAGAGAAACCCATCAGCGTGCACCCACAGCATGAGTATGGCAACCACTTGGGGTGAGGAGGACCCCATGGAGCTTCACTACCATGTGGAGATGGGGACTTACCCCCAGGGGCTATAGGGTGCGGGACTCGAGTCCTCTTTGCTGCTCTAAGGCCAGTGATTTACCCAGCTACCTGCCCCAGCTCAGCATGACCAACTGGCTGAACGTTCCCAGTCCCTTCCCACCACCTCCCACCAAATGAGGGAACTCCCAGCAGCATCTCCCACCGTGACCCTCCCCTTCGGACCAACGCAAGCTTAAGTGGGCCCCAAACACGGCAGGGAAAGGGACGGGGTGCATTCTGCAGCGAGCGCTGGGCACGGCTCCACAGAAATGTTTCATCTATAGCTTCACCACGAGTATCCCGCAGCATCCCAGGCGTGTCAGCGACTGTGCTGCCCGGGCTGCCGGTGCTGCAGAAGGACACGATCTCTTGCTGACAGAGGCTACTGCTGCCTGAACAGGGCTTGGAGCAAGCAAAAGTGTTTGCAAGAGGGAAAAAAATCAAGGGGTGTTGCTCCACCACAATTAGTCTACCGGCTCCCAGTTTACCAGGCATTTGAATTTAAAGGATCAACTTCCTATTTTTTTTTTCCACCCAAACAGGCTTGAACATAATGCAGAAATGGCAAGAGAACAAATAACACTGTCCTGCAAAGGCTGCCCCTGCAGATGCCACACTGCAGAAGGTCGAGTGCTTTCATGAGCCCCATTAAGCTTCCAAGGCCAGAGCACAAGAGGGCAGCAGAGCTTTAAAAGACACCAGCTTTCCTGGCATCTTTGTTAAGCCATCCCTCAACACAGGATTCCTATTAAAAAGACTCATAAATGAGAGAAACCTATGAAGTGAAGGGGAGGAAGATAAGAGAGGCGGCACTGGAGACGTGCCAGTTGGCTCTCAGGGACAGGGAAACGTGCAGATGCACTGGAGCCAGGAGCCTCCATCTAGCCTTTAAACCATGATTTAAAATGGGGGATAAAAAAGGAAGATGCTGATGGGATGAACTTGGAAGAAGGAAGAGATGACACAGGGCACCAGCCAAATGCATGGTGGAGGGTGCAGAGACCTACAGATGCCAGGGGAAAGGCTCTAATCTGGGCTCGAGACACAGAGACGTCAGCACTGCACTCATGTTCCCCCAAATCCAGCCATCAGGCATTTAACTGTGCAACCAGCAGAAGCCAGGCCACAGAAACCCACAAGTGTCCCTTCCAGCACTCAGCAGCCCCCCGAGCCACACAAAGGCCCAAGAACTCAGGGCAGGAATATTGGCCAAGGCATTTTCAGTCCCTAAACACCGGGAAGTGATTTTCTTTGGGGAGGCAGGGAAGCACTATATACACCTCGAACTTCTACTGCTGGTTTTGGACCTCCTGTCAGGGCAGGGAGATGGGCTCAAGAGGTAGGGAAACAAGGAAAAGGTACCTTCAATGGTGCCCCACTTGGTCTTCCTTCCAAGGATTCTTCTTCCATTAACCTGGTACTCCTGGTCACTTCCCACCACTGCAAACGGGATCATTTCCTGAGGAAAGTGAAGAAAAGTTTACATTTTCCTCCTGGAAACCGGTTGCTCAGGAAAACAAGCTGGCGAGCAAGGTCCTACATCAAGCTGTTTTCAGGAGAGTTTCATGGGATGAGCTGGTCTGTCCCTGACGCTCCTGAGCAGCATTGCCTGCCAGGGCCCGCAGGCCGCCCTGGACCCGGGCAGGAGCCTCTCTTGCACACGTGCGCAGTCCAAAGCCAGTCTAAAACCAGCCCCAAACCAGTCTAGCCCAGCACCTCATTGCCAGGCACCAGTGCACAGCCAGGGCAAAGGCATCATGCTGCTTCCCTGGGAATCGCCCCCAGCATCTGGCAACCTGCGGCTCAGTCATTTGCTGATCCAAGGTGGTGTCTTTGTACTTAAGAGTCCCTAAAAGACATTTTTCTTCCTTGAATTTGTCCAATCCACTCTTTCGAGCCAAAAAACCTCTTAACTACTTCCTATAGCACGGAACTGACAGCCACAAAAGCAGAGCAGCCTATGGGCAAGTTACCCCCAGGTGCCGGGAAAGCGGCTCCCCTAGCCAGGGGTGGGCAGGCACCGGCCCTCCCGGCCCCTGGGGCAGGGCAAGGGGCCACGGGACCTCCCTGCCCGCTGGCTGCTGAGGGCACCTTTGAGGAACAGGGCTGGCGGAAGGAGCAGCAACATGGATGGGAAACTACACCTTCCCCAGGTACCTTCCTCACCCTCTTTCTGTCCCTGCTCTGAGCTCTGGCAGGATCCTTGGTCCCGGGCAGACGCCCTGGACAAGGGCACAGCAGCTCTGGAAAGAAAACAGAGGTGCTTTGCAAGAGACCTCCCAGGGCATCACCAGCACCCAGAGCTGCAGGGCCCATCCAAACGCATCAACCCACAACACCACACACTAACCCTGAATTTCTCGTTCACTAGCCGATCTTCAGAGTCTTCATCAAACTCCTTCTGAGGATACACGTCGATCCCATTGGCAAGAAGATCGGCCATTATCTAGGAGAGAAGAGCAGAGGAACATATGAAGGAGACCCGGGCAGAGGAGCTGCATTCCCACCATAGCAGCAGCTCCCAGCCGACACAAGAGGCTCTCGTGAGCAACGCCCAGCAGCAGCAGCGTCTTCCCTCTCCATCCTAAACACGGCCCACCTTGGGGAGAGAGACCTGTGTTTAACTGCTACACACCTACCAAGCGCTTGCCCTGGAATCTCTGCAAGAACCTGGTGCCAAGACACAGTTCAGGCTGAGTGAGATGAAGTTACATGATCTGGGTGTTGCTTTGGGATTGAAAAAGACAGTAAGACAATACAAGCTGCACCAAGCAATGGGGAATGTAACTGCCAAGCACGTAACCCAAAGTTAAGAAGTTGCCTTTTGGTGTCTACTTATGCTCCTTGGAAAAAGAGTCACGGCAGCGCCTGGTCCAAGGGGACAGGGA
>NW_010553059.1:7723-9568 GCF_000687285.1 Phaethon lepturus | reverse complement strand
GCCTCTAAAGGATATTGGCTCTGTGCAAGGGGAAGAGATGCTGGAATCTGATTCCTGGGTGGAGGCTCAACTCACGGGGAGCACAGAGGATCAGCCTTCTCCAACAAAGCCGCAAACCCAAACCTAGCCTGCGCGCCTGCTCCCACTGCTTCCTACAGCAAGAAACTCCTCCGGGTCAGCCCTACATTGCAGGCTGCAAAGGAAGCGGATCCAGCCCAGAGAAATCCCCCAGCCAGCCTCCCACCCCCAGCCAAACCTGCACACTATTTTTAGGGGAACAACCCAACAAAGCCAATGCCACAGGGCACTGAAGCCCGTTCCACTAACTCAGTCCAGCACTGGCACCAACCTAGGTTGCCTGCAGCCAGGCTGGTTCTTCACCATCACCTCCCCACCCCAATCCAAACCCAAAAACCTATTGTGACTCCAAACCAGCTACACCCCCAGATGCAGACAGGGCTCTGCTTTTTGGAAGCACGCAGGCAGGTGTGCTGGAGCAAAGGGAAAAGGTCCTTTCCTTTTGGAAAGCCTGTGCTCACCCAGACTGCCTGCCCGCCCTCTCGTTTGCACCAGCGGATCTGGAGCCACAAGCGTTAAGGAGAACGAGCCCCTTGCAGAAGGGGCACTGCAAACACATCACAGGGCTACATGCTCTCTCTCCATCCGGAAGGATTTTGGGGATCTGGTTACAATCAGGAATGTAGTTAGAGATAGGGCAAGCTCATCCTGGGCTGGGCCGGTGCAGGGTGGGTGAACCAGGCAGCCTCCCCATGGTATTTCATTACACAAGGATGGTATCACCAGCTGAGAGTGCCCAGGTGTCATTTTAGATCCCAGACTGACTTCTGTAGTCCCAGAGCCTGCAGACACCCAGACACACTCACTTGTAGCCTCTGAACGGAGCCAGCAGGCTGCAAAAGCCGCTGCAGGGAGCAGATGTGGCACCGTGGGCTCACACCTCCACCCTCTCGCGCCAGCTCCGTGCAGATCTCTGTGCAAATGAGCTGACCGCGCCGATCGAGCCCAGCCTGGATTACCTCTTGGCTCCATTTCCAGCCATCCTCTAGCTCCCTGCGAAGGGAAGTGCTTGCAGAGTTTGGATTCAGCCCCCAAACCCAGACTGGATCTGGGAAGACACTGGTGTGCAAGGGGTGGCTCATCCTCTTCTGCACGGTGGCTCATGTGCCATCCTCTCCACAACCAGTGGAGGTGGCCCCTAAAACTGCTCTTTCGGCCAGACTCCCTTTTCCCTTCACGTCACTTCCCTGCAATGCAGACTCACGGACCAACAAGCTTGGTGGCTTGCTTACTTCTGCAGGGAATGCTGAGGCCATCACGCCTGCAGCCACATCTGCCAGCTACACGAACGGGTTTACAGCCCCTTCCCAAACCCCAAACCGGGGCATCCCCCCTCTCGGCAGCACCAGCCGTGCGTGCACGGAAGAAAGCCCATGCCTTGCTGTGGATTCGGACAGCCCCTCGGCTCCCCACCGCCAGCTCCCGCCAGAGGGAATTTCGTGCCTTGTTTCCCCCATAAATCTTGCCCAGCTGAGCTCAGCAAACCCACACATTTTTTTCCCTTGGCTCCTCTATCAGTGCATGACGCTGCACAGGGTGGGTTTTCAAACCCCTGCGTGCGGCACCATCTACCCCCCAGAGTAACAGGCACCAGCCTGAAAATAACAACAATGATAACAGAGGAGGCAGGAGAAACAGGCCCCAAGACTTAGGGCTCGAAACTTCTCCCGCACTGACAAAGGTCCAAGAGAAACACAAGGAACCGCTTGGAGCGCAGGCCTTTCCTCCGGCCACGTGGGATTGCTCAGAGCGGCAGCCGGAGGAATG
>NW_010553059.1:3419-7692 GCF_000687285.1 Phaethon lepturus | reverse complement strand
CCGTGGTCCCCGGCCAGCCGATCCCCTCCCCGGCCCTGCCGCGGGACGGCGGAGGAGCCGGGGAGGGGGAGAGGGGCAGGAGGGGATGGGGGACAAGAGGTGGAAGCTGGGATAAGAGCTGCCAGCCCCTTACCCTTTGTTTGAAGTAGTCCCTCTCCTCCAGCGTTAACGTGTCGGCTTTTGCAATCACGGGGACGATGTTGACCACTTTGCTCAGGCGTTTCATGAACTCGATGTCTAGTGGTCGGAGCCTGAAAAATACAGCAGAGAAAAGGGGATTTGAGGGGGGGGCTGCTGCAATGCCCCGGCAGAGAGGGTGCATTCAAAGACTAGACACAGAGGGGGAATTGATTCCTTTTAGAGAGGACAAATAAAGACATTTTCTTAAAAGGACGACAGCGTTCATCTGTCTCAAGAGGCGGTTTGCAGACAAACGCTTACATTTCCCTTTCGAAGTGCCCCGCTATCACCTGCGAACCGTCGTAAAGCTCCCTGAGGTGGGAGAGGGCTTTCATCTCTGCAGAGATGCTCGGTCACAGAAGACTGCGGGAGCTTGCCCAAAGCTACACGCGGCCTTGGCGAAGCCGGGATGAGAGCACAGGCGACGCTGGCTGCCCGGCCGGCCCGCCTGCGACGCACGAACGGGGAGAGACCGTGGTGTGAAACGTCCTCCAGCCCTATCCAAGCTGTCACCCACTGTCACCCACCCTCCAGGGACAGCACGACGTGGAAATGGCCGCAGGTGACTACCCCTGCTCACACTCCCTCCTGCGGCTGAGCACCAGCTCGCTGTCGTGCACGAGCCAGGATTGCATCTTGCATCCATCGGTTGGGACTGAAAAGGGCTCTGCTAATTCTCCAGGGGCTGACACAGCACAAAAGAGATGCTGCTTGCTCCAGAGGGCAAAAATACCAGAAAACCTCTACGACAAAAATCTCAGCAGAGGAAAGCTGCAGAGACTGCATAACCCCAATGATCAGCCCCTCGGGACACCCCTCTCTGCTAAATGCTCCTGCTGACAGCACGGATGCGACCTCCGGTGCCACGGTGCTTCGCGTCCGAGGGCTGCAGCCCAGCTGCAGACAGCAATGAGCGCGCCTGGCCATGACCCTCTCTCGCTCCTCAGTCCTCCCTGAAGGTGTCTGTACTGCTGGGGGTTCCCAAGCCAGCTAGAGGAAAGCCCTCCTTGGGACACCTCCACTTGCTGCAAGTCCCCCTCGGTGGCTCTGGAGGCGATGGGGACGCATGCCCATACAGGACAGTTGTGCAGATGTTGCCTAGAAAAAGGAAACGTGGAGGCCCCAGGGGAGACCATGGTACAAGAACACCTTCGGGGTGCTCGTGCATCAAGAAGCCTGTTTGAAACAAGCCCGCTCTGAAAGCACACAAGGAAGGGGCAGGAAGGTCAACGCCAGAGCCCCAGAAGGAAAGGGACACCTCTGCCACTCGTACATCCTCGTGACTTCCAGCGGTGGCATGTGCCAGCAGGACACAACCAAACTCATCTTCGGGGAAAATGGGGCAGAGAGAGGTGAAGTCACCTTTCAGTAGGCTTCAGTGGCAGAGCTGGGGCCAAGAACAGGAGAGACATGGACCTGTTGGAGAGGGTCCAGTGGAGGCCCCAGCAACGCCCCAAGGGCTGGAACAGCTCTGCTGGGAGGACAGGCTGGGAGAGCTGGGGGGGCTCAGCCTGGAGCAGAGAAGCTCCGGGGAGACCTTCCTGCAGCTGCCAGGGCTGAGAGGGGCTGAGGAGAAAGGTGGGCTGGGCGACAGGACAAGGGGTAACGGTTTTAAACCAAGAGAGGGCAGAGTCAGACTAGGTAGAAGGAAGAAATATTTCACAACGAGGGTGGTGAAACCCTGGCCCAGGCTGCCCAGAGAGGTGGTGGATGCCCCATCCCTGGGAACGTCCCAGCTCAGGTTGGACGGGGCTCTGAGCAACGTGCTCGAGTTGCAGATGTCCCTGCTCATGGCAGGGTTTGGATGAGATGGCCTTTAACGGTCCCTTCCAGTCCAAAAATTCTATGATTCGATGACTCTCCCCAAGGACAGGCCAGCCCTGTGCTACAAACCAGAGGCCCACGGCAACAGGGAAGAAACCAAAATAAATGGGACGGTGACTTAAAATGCCCAGGTGCAAGCAGGCACCCAGCAGGAGCCCTGTGTGGGGCAACACAGAGCAGAACAGATCACTCGGGGAGAGCACAGCCAGGAGAGCACCTACTGCCAACACGCTCAAGCCAAACCCCACCCTGGTCTTCTCAGGCCCTAAGAAGGGCTCAGAGACCCCCGCAGACCCAGCACGGCTCCTGCAAACCCAGCAAGAGTCACACGAGTGCCATGGGGAAGGGGCTGATCCTGCTCCTCGGCAGTCACCCGGCAGCATCCCCACCCCATGAGGCCACCCCTGCCCGGCTCCAGCGCCAAGGGAGGGTTGTCCAGGCCTGGAGAGACCCACTCAGCTCCGGCTGATCCAAAAATGGCAGCATTGGTGATCCAGCCCAGCCCTTCCCTGGTCAAACCCACTCCTCTCCCAGGGATTGGGCTGGACCGTGCCACGTGGACCTTCACCCCACATGCTAACGGCACGCATAGCCCAGAGAACGTTGTTAGTGTGCGGACAAATGAGTTCCTAACACAAACTCAGGAGTCGCAGATCACCCTGGGCCCCAGGAAAGAAAGAGTTTGGCTATTAAAAAAAAATATAAGAAAAGAAAAAAAACACAAGGAAACCCCCATGGACACATCTAAGCAGACTTGCTGCTGGCAAACATTGTTTGGAGCTCTGCATAATGTACTTCCCAGACCTCCAAGGAAGTAATGCAGTTATGCTCCCTTCCCAGCAGACTTCTTTCCCCTCCTCTCTCTGCTATTTTTCAAACAATTTTTCCCCTCTAAAAGCCTCTTTCCTACTGAGACTGTGTTCCTGCCTCTTTCATCAGCTCTTCTTTCAGAGTGGAGACCAGGATGCATATGTAGCCGATGCAGATGAATTCACGGTCAGCCAGACATTTCAGTTTCAGTTCAACCGGCACGTAAAAGCCCCATTACCGAGCCCTCACCGATACCTGGACGGTGCCGGCAGTGAGCCCGAGAGCTGGAGGCAGAGCCAGAGCCAGCCCACACCCCTGCCCGTGTCCACCAGCACCCGTGCCGGCGCAGTGACCACGAACCACACCGTTCTGCACCCAAAGCCAGAAGAGCCCAAGACACCTCTGGCACGACTTTCTGCTCCGATGGGCTTCTGCAAGTGCCTCCTCCATGGAGGCCACCTCCCGTGGGCACCTCCCTGCACCGTCCTGGAGAACGGGAAGGGAACCGAGGGACTCCCCACAAGAGCAAACTCTATGTTTATAGGGTATTTTCTAATAAATTCTGGTTTCTAGGTATTCTACCAACTCCTGCTGCATAGCAGTTAAAAGAAAGTGATCCTTTTCACTAAGAACAAGACCTGTTGCTAGATGTCACGTCCATATGAAGACACCAAAGGAGAATAAATGGCTTAAGGTGATCATGAGCGCAAAGACCTGGATTTCCACCAATAGCCCTGTACAGACGCAGGGAGACACGGCCAACGTCACGATGGGGCAAGCCCAGACCTAATTCCTCTTAAACTCCTGCTGCAAGGCACAGTCCAGGACAGCAGGGACCTTCTGCTGGCATCTGTGGGGACCAGTTTTGGTGTGTAACCACCACCATCCCGTGACAAGCCACAGGCACAGCAGTGCTGGCCTCCGCCAGGTATCTGAACTTGGCTCACCTGCACAAAACATCGATGCCAGCACCTGGCGAGGATTAGCAGTGAAACCCTTATAGACATAAAGATGCAAAACAGCAAGAGAAAGCAAGTTATTTCATTTCAGGTGCGTGCAATCTGCTCCAAGCAGACCACAAAAGAGAGGACAGAGCTGAAGAAGAAAAAACATCTGCTTTCTTCCCTTTCTCCAAATGGTCCCTGATATTAACTTGCAGCTAGACACATCCACACTTCAGGCTTTGCTGGGAGGGGGTGGAAAAGCTCTAAGGGGAGTGGAGGGGCTGGAGCAGGAGCTGCCGGACATGCTCCAGCCCACCCCAGCCCTCTTGCTATGGGGCTGGGGAAAGCAGTGCAGCCGGGCACACGTTATTTCTGCACTGCCCGCAGCCACCACGCACGGACAGGATCTAAGCAGAGGCTCATTCCTCCTTGAAATGCCATTATAGGAATCAAAATTCACAGTGAGCTACAAAGTTATTTCCTTTTGGTTGTGCCCCAGATCGAAGGAGCAGCAG
>NW_010553059.1:0-3374 GCF_000687285.1 Phaethon lepturus | reverse complement strand
AGCTGTGCATTAAGCAAACACCAGCGAGCACCCAGCAGCTGGCCAGCCCCGTCACCCAGGACCCATCAGCCTGCCCCAGGGACGTGGTGGGCACCCAAGAGGGGCTGCTAGCGGGGAAAGCGGCAGTGGGTGACAGTGCGTCAGCCCACGGCTCTGGAACAGGCAGAAAAGGGGCTGCCGAGGCCGGGCGGTGTTTCAGAGCCCCGTCTCAGAGCCGAGCGGTGCTTCACAGGGGTCAGAGCTGAGATATTTATTGGGTGGCAAAGAGCCGGGCTTGCACGGCTGCGGCCCAGAGCCCCTGCCAGCACGTTACTTAGCCTTCGCAAACATGGTTTTACGGGAGTGTTACAAGAAGGACAGGGTGTGTGTGAACCGGATGGGTTGCAAAGCCCCGAACTCCTTGCAAAGGGAGACAGCAGCGGAAACTTCTCCGCTGATTAACCCCTGAGCTGCCCGGATGGGAGGGCCAGACTGAAAGGGAGCCGAGCAGTCCTCCGCTCCAGCCTCTGAATCTGGGCACCTGGTTAACCTTGCCTTTTTTTTTTAACCCCCCTCTCTCCTTTTTACTTAAGATAAAAGCAAGCTCTCGCCCAGTGACCTGGCGGGCTTAGCCCTGGCTGCCTGCAGCCTCCACGTGCCAGGAAGAGATGCCGAGTCCTGTGCCATGCCCGAGCAGGGAGGACGGACGGACACCAGTCCATGCTTTGGCTGCGTCACATGGTGAAGGCAGCAGCTCCCCGAAGGCAATGGAAACAAGCTCCGTGCAAGCACTACCCCAGGATGGACGGCACCAAGCATCCCGGGATGGCAAGGGGCGTGGGCAATGGGGAGCACACGGATGGTGCCACATGGGCATGGTGGGGTCCTCCACAGTTGGGTGAGGATGTCCCTGGTGCAGGTCCCTGAAGCACTACGAGCCACTGCCCGTGCTCCCCATCACCTCTGGAGAAGCCAGAGGCCCCGCAGCAAGGGCCTCGATACCCTTGCCATACCCTTCTGCAAGGGACCGCGGACCACCTGCCTCAGCGGGGGCACAAACCTGCACTCAGTCTTCTGCGACAACCCCATGGCACGGCCTCCCAAACCGCTGTCCTCCAGAATGAGCGTGATCCTCCGCCAGCAGTGCTGCCGCAGCAGCTCCACCCAGCAGAAGAGGGGGCCACGCCATCCGTTCGTGTCCACAGACCCACGGGCAGCCCGTCCGTGATGATGAGAAAGGTAACTTGGGCTTCACAAGGGAGCAGAAAGGAAACCCAACCCCTGCTCGAGCTCTCAGACGAGCAAAATTTCCCACCGACTTCTCCCTCCCGGTGGGGTCTGTCCCCCTTCACTCATTCCTTGGCTTATCTCCGTCCCGCGGCAGGAGGGAACGCGCGAGTCAGAGGCCGGCTCTGACACGGGGGGAAGGAGAGCGCAGTCCCCAGGCCGTGGCCTGGGAGCGAGCACTGGCCCCAGCCGGGCTATCAGGCTACAGGGAAGGAGGATCAGCGCAGGGCTCAGCAACAGCGGCCTCCAACCGCCGGGCTTCCTCGGATATTGGAAACACATGTTTGTTGGAGAGAAAGAAAAAAAGCAGCTGAATATCCACACAATTGCTGTTAGCCGGCGGGTGAGAGAAACCAGAGCGCGCGGCTGGAGAGGCTCCGGGGGGGACGTGGGGACGGGGCTCCACGCCACTGCCTGCACGGCCCAGGAAGGGCAGCTGCCACCATCCAAAACTTGCAAGCTGTGTGCAGGTCAGGCATCTGCAGGGTCTGCGAATCAGACGTGCTTTTCAGAGTTAAACAGCCAAAGCGATGAGAAAAAGCTCGAGCACAGCTAATGCTGCAACACTCCGACCTGCCGAGGCAGGGTCTGCAGATCAGGGCTGAGATAAGCGGGACCAACACGCTAGACTGGCCCAGAAATGTCATCTCCCTTTGAAACATTTTCTGCTTTATCGTATTAAAGCATAAACGTTTTGTCGGCCCCTCTGTTCCCAGTCGACAGCCAGTTACACAAGAAGAGCATAACTGGCCCATGCAGTCATTTTATTCCAGTGAAGGATGCATTTTTGGTCTACCCACTGACAGAAGCAAAACAAAGTCTTTTCTGTTGGAATAAATCTCTACATGGGGAAGAGGAAAAGGCTGACAGTAATACAGTGCTGGCGGCTTAAGTTTACTTTTGAAAACAGACCCAAAAAAATCCCCACTCAGACAGAGCCAGAAGTGGAAGGAATTGACACAAATCAAAAGGAAATTTAGGTCTTGCTTTATGTTGTGACACTTTAAGTCACGTTTTTCAAGACACTTTAAGTGCCCCAGATTTTCACTACGGGCTCCGTGCCTAGATAAAAAAAAACCAAAAAAACAAAACCCACCAACCCAAAACCAGAGCGAGATCTGGGCCTTTGGTGCTGTTGCTTGAGAAGTGCCAGAACCAGGAGAGCCCTGTGCTGAACAAACTGCATCCCACTTGCAGACTAGTCAAACAACCTACAAAATGTCCTTAAAGGGTGAGGGTGTTCGCTCCCTTGGCAACGCAAGGAAACCCCTTACAAAGGCAGGGGCACAGAAAAAAAATTCATGTTCTGTTTGCAAAGGCAGCCTTTCCATCCAATTTGAGAACTCAGCGACTGGTGTCCGTCCTCGGTCGTGCAAGCAAGGTGACCAAAGCAAAGCAAGCCACTAGCTGGACCTCAGGGAGGCTTTGACAGCCCCTCGAAAGAGGAAACGCCACGTTTCTCTGGGGTAGAGCGGCTCTGCTGTGTTATTGTGAGGGCTCCAGATGCTACCGCCCTAGGAGGGACAGCTTCACGCTGTCCTCACGCTCCTCGAGTCCCCAGGAGACACAGGGGGATCCCAAGGACTACCCTGACAGCTGAGTTGCCCGAGACCGAACGCGGGAGAGGGAAGCCCCGAGGCTCGGAGCGAGGGCGGCAGGCTACGTACGAGTGGCCGGTGGCTGGGATGAAGTATATACAGCAGTGCACTCGCGTGTCGGGAATCCGCTTCTTCCGGTTAATGTTGATTTCCTCCTGCAGGTACTTCTCGTACTGGTCATTGATGAACTTCATGATGGGCTGCCAGCTGCGGAGAGAGGGAGGAAGATGGGATGATGGGTTTGTGTGAGGGTTCTGGACCACCCTGACCCTCCCAACTGGCCTGACTGCATGAAGCAGAGCCTGCCAAGCCGGGGATACTCAGCATCTTACAGAATCCCGTAAAACAAACAAACCGACCAAAACACACTCACACAGGGAATGTTTTAGTCAGCTCCCATTCATACAGCAACCGTGGGTGGCAGGGAAATCACAAACCTCACGTGTTCACCGCGTGGCAACTCCACACACCGCAGCAGGAGGGGATGTACTAGCTGGTTTAGACAAGCAA
>NW_010553058.1:0-1096 GCF_000687285.1 Phaethon lepturus | reverse complement strand
GCTCCGGCAGCTCCCGGAAGAAGAGCTTCAGCGCACCGGTGACAACGTGGATGTCCTCCCAGCGCCCGTCATCCAGGTCCAGGTGCTCGTCTGCGGGGCCGGGGCAGGACCTCAGGCAGGTCCCAGAGCCCCAGGGACGGGTGAGGGTCCCCGTCCCCTCCCTCCTCGGCCCAAGCCCTGTCACCCTGCCCTTGCAGGGCGTCATATCCCATTTGTGCCCCGTTGTCACTGCAGGTGACCTTACCGTGCTCCACCTTGTAGCGCAGTTTCTGGATGGTGGCCAGGTTGCCGCTGACCCGGTACAATCCATCTATGTCCAGATTCCGTCTATGTCCAGACCTGGCAAGGGATGGTGGCAGAGATGGGGAAAAGCCCCCAGTTAACCACAACCCACCCTGGGATGTGACACCAGCCACCGCCGAGGGAGCTCAGGGTACCCATGTGTCCTCACTGTCCCTTGGGAGATGCCCACAGCCGGGTGTCACACGATGACAGCGACCGGTATGGCCAGCGCCGGGCTTCCAGGGGAAACCCAACCATCAAATTTAGGCTTTACCCAGAGCTGTCCCCAGCCCGGTACCCCCAGGTTGTGCCCGTCCCCAAGTGCTGGGGTGGTACCTCTCCTCTCCACGGTCTGGATGCACTGCAGGACGAAGCGGGGCACCGTCCCCCGCTCCCGCTCGCACAGCGCTTGCAAGGAGCAGCCAAAAACCTGGTCTGGAAAACACAAGGGAGGCTTCAGCGTGGCTGGGTGACACCGAAAGGATGGCTGGTGGCAGGGCCGGGTGGGGGACAGGGTTGGGGACATCATGGACAGTCCCGTTCCCATATGGGTGTGATACCGGGTGGCCAGAGATGATGGGACATCCCCAAGCCCACCACCAAGCTGTCGGGGTTGGGCTTGGTCCCTCAACCCTCTGTCCCAGCTCCATCCTGGGCTGTCCCCAACCTTCCAGCCTGGGGACCCCCCGAGGGGGCTCAACCCCATCCTGAGCACCCACCCTTGATGTAGCCCCTCTCGCGCAGGGACTGCAGCGTCGGCCGCCTCTGCAGGAACTTGCGCAGTTTGTTCCGGACTTTGCTGGAGTCGCTCTCG
>NW_010553057.1:487-2232 GCF_000687285.1 Phaethon lepturus | reverse complement strand
GCGAGCCCCGCCGTGGCAAAGGGCCCGGCCACGCGGCCAGCCCGCGGGTCTGGCGTGCTTGCAGCTCCTCTGGGCTTCCTGCAGACCCCGCCGCGGTCGCTCGTGCCGTCCCTCAACTCCTATGCCCTGCTCAGGGCCTCTGGGGAAGGTCTCTAACGGATCGCTGTCGAATGGGCTTTTGGATTAGGCTTCGGCTTCTCTGCTGCTTTTGCCAATATGCAGTAGGCAGCGCCGGTGTCGAATGCATTTCTTGGATTCTTTTAAATATTTTGTTCCCCTGCGCTACACAGATCTCAACAGTAATCCTCCTGTCTGAAGAATGCGTTTAATATTTCTGAACCCACCGTTCCCCGAGTATTTGCCCTCCGGGATGCCTTTTCCTCCTGATGCCATGTCACACACATAATTTCTAGCGAACAACAGGCTTTAAGAAGGAAATAAATGACATCCTTACAGTTCCTCAAATAACAGGAGTTGCTCCATAAATGATGGGATTATATCTACTCCTTCAAGGCTTAAAAGCACACTCGAGCCCCTGTCACTGAGGGACAGGCATAAAGACGGAAAGATGTTTATCCATAGAGCAAATGCCGCGGTTTGGTTTTGAAGTAACAGTTCAGAGGGTGGTTGAGGTTGGAAGGGACCTCAGGAGGTCACCTCGTCCAGCCCCCTGCCAGAGCGGGGTCACCCTGAGCCGGTTGCCCAGGACTGTGTCTGGATGGTTCGTTTGCATTTCTGGTCGAGTTGGGAAGTCTGGCTCAGGGATGGCTCACCTCTTTCCGTATAGCCACTTTTGGAGAGGGTTTGATGTCCAGCCTCTGGACCTTGCCACCCCTGTAGCCCCCAGCCAGCCCCCGTCGCCACGGTCCCGCTGCCTCACCCCAGCTCCAACTCTCCATCAGACCCGCCTGAGCACCCGCTGCGCTCCCCATCCGCCCCGCCTGGGCACCCGCTGTGCGAGCCGGGTTGCCGGCCAGCCGCTTTGCTTTGCTGGGCTCTGCTTTTGGCAGGACTTCGGTGCCAAAAGCCGTCAGGAAAGGCACCGCCAGCCCAGGGACAGGGCAGGGGCATGGATGCGGCAGCTCCGTCCGTTCCGCCCCACACAGCTACACAAGGTCTGAGCCTTGTAAAGCCCAGACTGCTGCAAAGCTCCACTGCCGAAAGATGTGGTACTGCCTTCCCCTAATCCCATGGGAATGCTCCTGTGGCCTTGTAAGGAACCGATGCCGGGAGATACTGGCGTTAAAACTCGCCTTTCTGCTTTGCCTGGTTAGGTTTGACCCGAATCCTCCCCGAGTCTGGTTTGCGACACAGCTGCACATCCGTTTCACAGCAGCGGGGCGGCGGGGGGGCTGGGGAAGGGACCAGGCAGGAGATAATTTTTGCATCAGTGATGATGCCTTGAAAAGAAACCTCTGGCCAGAACCAAGGTCTTGGAGTTTGCGTCAACATTTGAGCTTCACCACAGGGAAGCTGGGAGGAAGGGCAGGCTTTTTCAGCTTTCTTTTTTTACCAAAATTGTCTCTCCCTGCAGGAGTACACAAGGACAACTGTTTGCAGCACCAGAACAGTCAACTACCTGGATGACAAGGGGATGTGATGGGAAGAGGATTACAAACGCCCAGGACAAAGGCAGCCAAAGGCAGCCATGAAGTGCCCAGATAACTGAGCGTCTTCTTCCCAAGGGCAGCGGCAGAGGTAGCCCTCGGCTCTGGACCTGTGCTTGAGGCTGGCCTCTGCCTTGG
>NW_010553057.1:0-332 GCF_000687285.1 Phaethon lepturus | reverse complement strand
GAAATGAGACGTCTGAAAAATCTTCTCTCTCTCTTTTTTCTTTTTTTTTTTTTTTGGGCGGTGGGGGGAGTTATTTCTCAGTTGGGTTTGTTCCCTGCTGTGGTTCACAATGCGTGCCCCTGCAGCGGGGGACAAATGATCAAGGACAGAAGAAAAACGAGCTCCTCACACTGTCCCTGGGGCCACGGGGGGTCTGTGCCAAGCCGTGCCGGGAGGGCCGGGGGCACTGGCTGGTGGCCAGCACCGTCATCCCCAGCGTTTCCTCGCCAGATTGACATCCAGCGCGTCCTCCCGACAGCGTGGGAACTCGGCAGAGGGGCCGGGAAGGGCCG
>NW_010553056.1:0-13488 GCF_000687285.1 Phaethon lepturus | reverse complement strand
ACCTGCAGCACACACAGGCACATGCGAGTGTATCGGAACCGCACAGCAGGTCTGGGTTTGGGTTTGGTTTGTTTTTTCTTTTTGGTTTGTTTTTTTTTTTTTCCTGAAAAGCTCCCTGAAACATGCAGGTTCCGGTAAGACAGTGCCTGTGCCCAAACCACAGTGGGGCTTGGAGGAAGGAGAAAAGCCACTCCACCTCAGCAAGCAAGGACGTCACGCTGAAACCGGTGCCGGGCTTGTCTGTCTTTTCGAGATGCCGCTGCACGCTGGCCCTCTTTGTGCCAGTACCGGCTGGACGTTGCTCCTTGGAAAGCCTGGTCTTCTGAAGGCGGAAAACATTGAGCCAGAGATCTTCCACATCAGGCTTCAAATCAAAGGTGCCAGGTGTCAGGCCTGAGAAATGTGCAGAGCTCGGCTGTGCTGAGGGGTGGCCAGGTGCAATGCCAACACCAGCCAGATTATAAAGCTCCCGGGGTTGGTTCAGGGTCAATTTTGACGCGTGCAGGCGCAGCGCAAGCACCCCTGCCAGGCTTCCCTTCTGGGAGCGTGAGCATCCCGAGGCCCTTCCGCCTCGCACGTGCACAGAGGTGCGCTCTTTTCACCCCCAAACGTGTGCTGTTTCCTCCTCACTTCTCATGGGTGCTTGCAGATTCAGGCATGAAATCTCTACCAACAAATGCTTTTTACATGCCCTTCTGTGACTTTGCTGTATACACTTACGCCCTAATTGCATCACTTTCCTGCAAGTCCCCTCCTCAGGCGAGCACCCCACTCTTAGTCAACACATGCACACAATAAACATTTCCTGCTCTATAGCTGTGCCCAGATAACCCACATATAACTCACACTTAACGTGTACATCTCCATTTTTAAGCACAGAGGCATTGACTGCTCCGTAATAAATTCATACTACAGACTGTGCATATACAGCCACCTTTTCCGCACAGTCCATAGAACTTCAAGTATAAACACACTCATTTTCTTTGTGGAGACACACATGTACACGCTTACTTTCCTTTCTCTGGAACAAACAAGCCTTTGTTGTTAGGCTGTCTCTGCTCCTCTGGTCTTTCTTTCCTCCCTTGTTTCTGACTCTCTTCTCCCTAATGCCTGTCTTTCCTGCTTGTTCAGGCTGTCAACTAAGCTGCAAGGTGCTGCAGATGAGCCGCTTGAAATCATGTTTGTCCAAAGCCTTTTCCTGGGGCGACATGTGGCTTGTCAAAACGGTCTCCATGTGTGTTCTCTCAGTGAATCCTCCCCTTGCCCCATTTTAAGGGTACAAAATGCAGCGTTTTGATGAAAATTTTTTCCCCGGTGGGACACTCTGTGCTGCAAGAGCGAGGGACTAGGCTCCTCCTCGGGGAGGTGCAGTATCTCCTCCATCACTGTTGCAGTAGTGAAAACCTTGACAATCACTCTGGCAAACACCCTGCTCTTGCCAGGCCAGGCCAGGCAGCCGTATCCCGCCTGCCTCAGCTCGCCCACGCGCCTTGGCCCCGGGCGACGCGCTGCCGCCCCGTTTATTCGACGTGTGGGTTGCTCACACGCTGGAGCTGAGGGAGCAGCAGAAAGCCGGGGTGCAACAAGTGATGTGGGCTCTTGGGCAGCCAGGAGGGGTTTCAGGGTGGCTTGCTGGCATCAGCAAAGGCTTTCATCTTTTGGGAGAGCACAACTCATGGCAGGGGGTCCCTGTTGCTGGAGTAGGGGCAGGCGGCCAGGCTGTGCTGCCCTGCAGCATCAGGGAAGGGGAGATGGTGAGCGTCTCCCCTCACCCCCATGCCGAGTGCTCAGCACGGCTCTCCGCCCGTTCCTGGGGAGGTTTCTTGCACCTTGCTGCTGCCTGGTCTGCCCAGGGCTCTCGGGACACAACTTTGCTGGGACTCTTGCAAGCAGTGGGCTGCCCCAGGCTGCCAGCCTCTGCAGTGGGGCAGGGCCCGTGCCTTGGGGAAAGGGCTTTAGCCCCAGCCAGATTTCAGGTGCTTTCCCAGCTGTGCTCTGCATTTAAATAACAGCTTCCTGCCACTCAGGGTGAATTATCTTGGGCTGAGAGACTGGGCCTGTGAAGAGGTAAAGGGGTATGTGTCAGGTCTGTGGGATTCCCTTAGTGCAAAAGCAGTTTCTGGCTTTGTGCATCTGAACACTAGCAGTGTCCTGCCCTGGTGCTGAGGTGATGTGCTGCGAAAGGAGCTGTGCCAAGCCCCTGTCCCTCTTCTCTGACCCCAAATGCATCCATGTGTTGTGGAAGGCACTGCTGAAGCAGGATGAATGGATGCTAACTCAGCTGAAAGGGATGTGGTGTGGTGCAACGTGGCGTGGGAGGATGCCTCTTTGACTCCACTGGGGAAGGCACGGCCAGGCTCTGTAGTGCTCCTGAGGGTGGTAGCACCTTGCTTTAAACAGCCTTGAGGCCTGAAGAATGACAGTGGTGGCAGATCCTTGGATGAAACACATTCAAAGACATCTTGCTGAGAAGCTGGCCTCCACTGGCTTGTCCCAGTAGTGGTGTGCCAGCAGGCCCTTTGATGCTGAACCCATTTTCCTCCCTTACTGGTCTCAGTCTGCTGTGTCTCTCACTGGGGTTAGAGTCCTAAATTGGTCATCTGCTTTTCACTTTTTTTTCCCTTTCTTATTTATTCTTTTCTGTTCAGAACAGATGTGAGGCAGGAAGCAATGTCCAGCAGATGTCCTGCATGGTCTTCTCAGGACAGCCTACCTCCTCAGAGCAGTGACACTCGTGCTACTTCCACCCTCCTTCCTCTTTTCATCCCTTCATCGCAACCTTGTCGGTGAGTCACAACAGTTATATTTATGTCTAACAGAGCCAAGTTTTGTGTAAGTTGTTTTATTTTTCAGTGAACTCTCTTGTCTGCTCAGTCAGGGGATGGCAGCATCTCCAGCTTGTTTTGCTCCACTGCTCTATTTGCCTCTTGCACAGGGTTCCTGGCCAAACCAAAGGGCACGAACCAACTGTAACTTGTGTAGAGCAATGGTTCCAGCTCCCCACCCCCAGCAGCTCACTGACCTGGAGACCTCTAGGCGTAAACAAAGCGCAGTGTTAGTGGTAAATTCGTGCAGCCCCCAGAAGGTCCTTAGGAAACATGCGAGCCCAGATGGAGCCAGCTGTTTTGCGTGGGAAGGCGAGAGGTTAGCCCAGATGACACGGAGGAGAGAGGCGAGCCAGAGCTGGAGCACGTTATTTGCCTTGTGGCCGAGAAGATGAGTGGCTTGGGCTGGATGTGGGTGAATGGCACTCAGCCACGTTTTGAGGAGTGACCTCCAAGGCAAGCTGAAAGAGCCATAGATGTCAGCTCTTGTGAAAAGGATGTTGGAAACCCCACAGTCCCGGGAGGCTGATAGTGCAGTGTATTTCTATTTGTAACCATGAGTTGGGTCTTTGCACAAGCTTACTGTCGCCTGCAGTCTTATCTTCACAGAGAAAGGCACAAACCCAGTAAGTGGGCAGTCGCACGCGCTGTCTGATGCACAATTTGGTCCTGGACTGATTTTTTTGTGATAGATAAGCATCCAGACTACCCAAGGAGAGAAAACCTCCCTTGAATCCTGAGGAGGTGATTCAGCTTGAAAACGTTTTATTTCAAACATAATCTATGTTCTGGGGTCTGGGCTGGATGTGGCTATGGATACTGTGAAACGCGTGTGTTACTCAGGGTGACTTGTTGGTGCTAGTGGGGAGGCCACAGCTTTTTAGCCTCCTTATGAAATCCAGTCGGGCTCTGTATGTGTGTGTTGGGGTAGTCTGGACTCACACACTGAAAGCCCTCCCTCATACCGCTGCCGTGGCTTCGAGACTCAAAGCAGAGGGTGAGGCAGCATCCTCTTTGTGAAGCGAGTTGAAATGGTCCAGTCTTCCTTCAGAAGTTTCTGGGTGACCAGCCATGTTAACACAGCTGCAGCTGTGTCTCCACAGGGAAGTTGTTTTTTCAAGCTGAAACCAAGAACAATTCCCTCAAAGATGCATTGAGGATAAAAGTGATTATGCTGGAAGGAGCAGTGTTGTTGCTTGAGTGGTGCTTTGACACAGGCCTCTTCCCTCAAAATTGGAGAACTGTAGGATCAAAGCTTAATTTAGGCTGGAAGGGACTCGCCTGGAGACCCTCTAGTCCAAGTCCTGATGAACCTCCAAACGAAGCAGCTAGACTGTAGGCATCGTCGTGTTGCGGAGTAGAGAAACTTTGGAAACAACTCTTGGCTTGTTGGGATTCAGTGGGACTTCTGCGGAAATGTAAGAGGGGTCAGAGGTTTGGCTTGGCTGTGGGTCACATCCAGGCTCTTGGATGCCCACGTCACCCTCCAAAAAGATGGTCATGCTGGTCCAAGCACAATCCCTCACTTCATCATGGATAACACTGCTGCTTTTGCCATTCCCTGCTCTATCTGTCTGGGACAGCGTGCTCTGTGCCCATTGTCGTGGTTGTGCTCTCCTTGCTTGGCTGGATAAATAATTGCCTCTTTCGTCCCTGTGGTGACTATATGTCAGTGCAGTGAAGGAAGCACAAGGGCTGCATCACACGCTGCTTTGACCCTCCAGTGAGAGGATGGTAGGAATGTGGTGCGTGGGGCAGGCACATGTGGACCCAAAAGCGGAGCAGCTGGGAGGAGGTCACCTTTGATGTCCCGCAGCTTCGCGCGGGTGGTGGTTTGGCCTTGCTGCTGCTGCTCCCTTCTGATGGCGTCCTAGGAACCTCTCCTCCCACCCTTTTGCAGCAAGGGGAAGAAAGGAAGGTGCTTGGAAACCTGTCTCTAAAAAGCAAATGTTCCTTCCCACGAGTCAGAAGCAGTCATGCCCTGCCGTACCCTTGGCAGGAGGTGTATCTTGCCGCACAGAAGGTTGATGTGTCTGGCGTTTCTGCTCTCTGGATCTCCGAGCATGTGCTCTCGGGGGCCCAAACCCTCACCCAGACCTCCCAGGTTTTCCTGAGTTTGCAACTGTGCTTCCTGCTACTGGCTGGTCTGGACGTACGAAGGGAACGAATGTTGGATGTTATTTAGTGCTTCAGTCAGGTTGTGCTGCAGCCAGGACGCACAATGGTTCGTAATGGAGAACATCTGGGATCTCGCGCAAACAGCCGCACTCGCTCCGTCCTCGTTTCCCTGCCTGTAAAGTGGAAATAATAATTCAGTACCTCAAAGAGGAGTTGTGGGGCTTGCTTAACAAATGAAGATGTGCGAAACGCTCACAGACCTTCATCCAGAAGGGGCGGCAGGAGGGTGGTGTGTTTTTAATTGCAGGAGCATTGCCAGTCTGTCTCCTTCCCTTGCACCCGACGGAAAGGAGACGCTGGGTGGCCCTGGTTTGAACGGCAGGCCGTGGTGCGTGGGGCGCTGGGTGGCCCCCGACCAGACAGGGACCTCTGGGGGTCCTGCAGTGCTGGATGGGGACGTAGCAGCGGAGTGACCCTCCTGTGTCCATCTGCACAATGGCCACCCCACAGCCCTTGTGGTGACGGTACCCAAGGCGAGATCAGTCCCACTCGGGGGGTGGGTGGGGGTAGGATGGTTTCTCTGGCCCTGTCGTCCCCACGGCCGTCTGGCTCTGTTTCTCGCTGCTGGGGTGGAAGGCTCATACCCTCCCATGCAGCCGTCCTTGCACACGTGTGCTCCACATCAAATGTGACTCCAGGAACGGCAGTGTTGAAAAAAGTCCCCACAGATAAGAATGTTTCCCCAGATAGTAACATAAAGTAAAATTCAAGGGACTATTTATTTTTTCCTCCTCTGCCTCCTTTTTTTTTTTTTTTAAAAGTGAGGCTTTTTATTTTGCCTTGAAGGAAAACAGTACTTATCTTTATTTTAGAGCTGTTCTAAAAAAAATAGTTGTTCCTTTTCCATACTGAGGAAAAATGAAAGGAACAGCCTTTTGAGAAGAGAGATGGGTAAGGCAGAAACCCCTCCTCTTCTTCCTCCTCATCCAGGGTACTACGTCCTTGATCCCTCCATCCCTTGCTCTTGGTGTCTAAGGAAGGAGGACATTGGCTGGGTTCTGTTTCCTGATTGACAGGCTCTGACACACACACACTCCTTCCCCCATGCCTCATGGGTTGGTTGATATTTTCTTGGTCTGTTTTCTCCTGCTGAGCACAACACACTGATGTGACAAGTTTGAGGCTCAAGACCTTTCAAGAGCGAAAATCTGGGCTCCCGTAACACAGGAGGTCCTCTCCAGTCTTCTGTGGCAGGGGTTGTGAGAAGTCCTTCCGGTGCCCAAAGCCACCTGAGAAGTGGAGTGGCTGAGCTGCACTGTGACCAGTAGTGTTTGTGCTTGGTCAGGGCAAGACCGTGTCTCCCAGCACTTCAGCGTGGTCTGAAAACCTGGGAGTTTGAGCACACAGCACAAAGAAATTGTCCCTGAAACCCCAGTTGCTGCTACCTGGCCAGGGAAACCAAAAGGCTGGGAGAGCTCCTGGGGCCAACAGAACGAAAGAGGGTCCCTGACCGCCCCCGCTGAGAGGCAGGGATGGGGCTGGCACTGTTGCCGGGCCAGGGACTCATCCTGGCAATCCTGTATGGTAGCTGGTGAAAATCTGTCAAAGCTGAAATGCACTGAGCAAACCAACTTGCCAGTAAATGAAATGGCATTTTTCCAGGGAAATTTTCACTCAGCAGAAACTGTGTGGCTGCATCTGATATGGACTCTGTAAATGGCCATTAGCCTGTTGCGGATGAGAGCAATATAATTGAATTTAAGGAAAAGGTTTAGGAGGGAATAAACTTTTGCATAGTTTCTCAGAAACTAGTTTTTTATTTTCTCCAGTTGATAGCTGAAAATGTCAATAGGTTCCGGTTAATACCTGGAGACAAAAATAAGAACCAAGGGAGGGCAAATGAGAAGGAAAACCAGGGATGTCCATCTTCACTAGGGCTGGGCGTATGTAGCAATAAACGTTCACAAAATGTGTTTGTGAATAAAACATGCAGCCCGTCTTCCTTAGCGATTGTGACCCATTTTATTCCCAAACACTCTGTTGAAAAAAAATTTTCTACCCACAAAGATGTTCACAAAAGCAAGCTATCTTTTAGAGTAATGTGAATAAATATAATTGAATGCTCAGGCTGGCGTTATTCTCAAAGCCATTCTGAAGAGCTCTATCAGTTGCATAATAGGCTCGTGGAACAATTCGGCATGATTGCAAATAACTTGCGACGAGGAGAGGATGTTTCTCCTGCCTGTGAAGCATGGTGCCTAGCTAGAAGCGATACAGGATGACTTACATGACCAATGGCATAATGTAAACGGTGAGAGGAGTAGGGTATTTGCAGCAAAATGGTCCCGGCTAAGCCATATGTTAAAACACCTTCATGCAAACTGCTTGTCACAGCCATCCGAAAAGCAATCCTGTCTGTAAGTAGGCAGGCTGTTGGCCGATCATTCGGGGACAGATAACGGGGCTGTGTTTCTCGGAGGATTTATCTGCAGTGAGCAATTTGATCAGCTTTAATCATACGTGACAGCAATGTGAAGTGTAAAGTTGTGGTCAATCAGTTTGAATTAATCCCTCCATCAATGTCACCGAACCGAAGATCAGGGCAAGTTGGTGTTATTTTCTTGCTTAGCCCATCGCCCAGAGGAGCGGCTCTCCCTGGTATCCTCACCTTTCCTGCACTGGTCTAAGTTCCTCTTCATGAGCCTTCCCTGCCCACGGTATCAAAGGCAGCGATGGCAATGAGCTATCGATTCATGCAGAGTCCATTCACCTCTGGCTGTTGCAAAGTCCTTCCCTTTTTTGTTTTTTTTTTTACCACGTGTAGCAGCGAGTTGCATTTTGTACACCCGAAACGCCTGGGCTTTCCCAGCCTCTCCTGGATGGCTATTACACATTAAACTATAATTGCACTGTCAGGGAGTTTTCCTTTCTGATGCTCTGCCAACACGTTCCCTCAAAAAAATTATCGAGTTTAGCAGCTTGGGCAGGAAATAATCCAGACGAATGCAGGCTGCCCCATCTTTGGGCCAATTAATCTGAAACAGATACTCAGTGAGAGGGTGATAGCAGAAATGCTGAATGAGATCTGTGGGGAGTGGACGGCAATTTAGCTGGGCTGTAAACTTGCAATTCGGATCCTGGCAGCAGCACTCGTGGTCACGGGCTACGGAGCGGGCAGAGGAGGACTCTGCTGCAGTGGGCAAGGGATGATGCCTCTGCGGGCAGCACCTACGACGCTGTGTGCTTCAGGCATCCCAGGGCCAGCTCCATCCTGACAAACTGCTAGTCATTTCTAGAGGAAAAGGCCAGCAAAGCTGCTAGGTTAGACTAGCGTTCTGGTGGAAATAACCTGTTGGTAAGGTGCAGGGGAGAAGCCCACATTGCTCGGACCCCTGCCCAGGAGACAGTTTTCCGTGCAGCGCAGCACAGGCTCAAGGGCTTCCCCGTGCAGGGGCCTGATCTTGGTAACGCAGAGAGCGTCCACGGAAAATTAAGAACTGCGCTTTTTGGGCAGAAGTACTTGCAGAAAGCTGGGCAGCTACCTGGATGGGGCAGTGTGGACTGCAGCAGAGACCACGGGTGGGGAAGTTGTGAGCGCCTCGCTCCTCCGCTCTGGAAACTCAGTAGAGCCTGCTGCCACTGGCAATGCCTGGCAACCCCCTGGCGGGATGATAAATGAAGAAAACATGAACTAACTTGAAATATGGCAAAGCAAAGAGGAAAAGCTGTGTATTTAATTTTCTTTGTTCCATCTTTGAGGATTTGAGACTTTTTGGCTTAAAAAGGCATGAAAAATTGTTCCAACTGCTTCATTTTGACAATACTGAAATGAAACCTTTTGGCTGCCTAAAGAGTTGGTTGGTCACTCTTTTTTGGGTTTTTGGGGGTTTTTTTACATGAACAGCTATGCAGGCTGTGATGAGCCCATAAAGATTTTGGTGCCATCAAATCACAGCATCATTAAGGCTGGAAAAGACCTTTAAGATCATCAAGTCCAACCACCAACCCAATACCACCATGCCCACTAAACCATATCCTGAAGTGTCACATCCACATGTTTTCTGAATACTTCCAGTGATACTCCACCACCTCCCTGGGCAGCCTGTTCCAATGCTTGACCACTCTCTCAGTAAAGAAATTTTTCCTAATATCCAATCTAAACCTCCCCTGGCACAATTTGAGGCCATTTCCTCTCATCCTATCGCTTGTTACTTAGGAGAAGAGACCAACGCCCACCTCACCACAACCCCCTTTCAGGTAGTTGTAGAGAGCGATAAGGTCTCCCCTCAGCCTTCTCTTCTCCAGACTGAACAACCCCAGTTCCCTCAGCCGCTCCTCATAAGACTTGTGCTCCAGACCCCTCACCAGCTTTGTTGCCCTTCTCTGGACACGCTCCAGCAATTCAACGTCCTTCTTGTAGTGAGTGGCCCAAAACTGCACACAGGATTCAAGGTGTGGCCTCATCAGTGCTGAGTACAAGGGCACGATCGCTTCCCTACTCAAGATGTGAATCTCTGTTGGAAAAAGTATTACCAGTTGTATGCAGGTGCAGCATCATCCTGTCACCAGTAGAAAAGGGGAGGGGGCACGGGGTGGGGGCATGACTTTCTCCCAGAAGTGCCATGAATGTGAGAAGATTAGTAGTAATCTGATGAACATTCACCAATGGTGGAGGAATGTGTCTAGGAAAAGTTTGATAGTGAGGTCTAACAGTAAGAAGATTTCCCTGAAATAATGAATGTCTTTGCACTACAAATTGATTTGGAGGGGAAAAAAAAGTAGTTTTCACTCATTCTCTCTCTCCTGTTTGATTTGTAGTTATAATGCAAATAACACAATATCTATAAAACCTCTCTCAGAAGCTCTTCTTCCATTCCTGACCCTACCTTAGAAAAAAACTCAAAGCAACAGAAAACCCTAGACAAAAACATTCAGAAAGAGGTAGCATGCAGTATTTTTATATAGATTTTAGTCCTGCTTAGTCGTGCTATTTGCGAATGAATTGGATGCAACAGGGAGGTCAGCAAGGGCTGTTGTTAATAGCCACTCTCTTTCAAGATGCATAGAATAAAACCCCAAACACATTCCCTTTATGAAATCTATAGCTGAAATGACAGGAGCTGCTATCCAAATTGCAAGCAGTACGAAAGGTGGGTCAGGTATTTGAGCTATGGGAGGAGAGGTGTGACCAGAGAAGAGAGTAAGAAGAGTCTAAGCACAGGAGGCCAGTGCGGGGCAAGGGAGGGAGCTGTATCATTTTTGCGCAGAAAAGCCACGAAAATATCACGGAAGCAGATAAAGGAGGATGTAAGCAAACATCAAAGAAGGGCTTGTAGCACCACTTTAGAGAGGTTTAGGGGAAATGAGCCTGAAATAGTGAATGGGAAATCTCTCCTTTGTTTCCCTTCTGTGCTTAGGAAAACAGGCTTTGCTGTTGCTTGCGTCTTCAGTCCTTCTTCCAAGGAGAGTGGGATGTCCCCTGCAAGCGGCTCGCTGCGAGCCCTGCTGCAGGACAGGCGGGCTGCCAGGGCACGGCAGCGGGCGGGTGCTGAGAGGCAGCCGGGGCTCTCGTTTCTCTCTAGCCCCCGGCTCCCCAGTTGCTCAAGATGTTCATCTTCCAAGCAATGGTCACTGTTCCAGCCTGGAACAGCGGGTCTGTGCAGAAGGCCTGCTTTCTCTGGAAAACACGAAGAAATGTGGTTCAACCGATTATTAGGAAGAAAGTAGGGATGATCTCAGCAGCCTTTTGGCCAAAACCTGGGAGAATGAAAGGTTGAAATTAGGCAGAGAAGTAACCTCTGCTACGAAGAGCTCTCTCAGCTTATGCCAGCAAATTTGGCTTTCTTTTGAGCACATTTTGATTGCTTTAAAGTCATGTACCATGAGTGCGTGGTACTTTTTTTGTGTGGCCAAGCTCTTAAAGTGAGCAGCTGAACAAGGCTTTGCAGTCTGCATGAGTGGCTGATTTCCCTGCGCTGTGACAAGTCTGGTTAAATGTATCGTGGGCCGTGCAAAATGTGTGCAGAGTCCCAGCCTGACCCCCTGACCCCCTGCAAAGCTTGGAGGGGGGCAGAAGACCCTGTACTGCAGGTCCTTGGTGCTTGTCCGAGGCAAAGCGCGCACGCTGCTGAAATGGCTGGCAGGGCCCCTGGGGAAGACGCCCTTCCCTGGGGCTTTAGGAGCCCTGCAGCTGCTAGAGGTGCCGGAGGACTTCTTCTCCTGGAATTTTCAGGGAAAATGAGGTGGACAAGAGGTGCAAGAGCCAAACCACTGGGACACAGTAAAGCACGGGGGATATACTGCTCTTTGAGCACACAGATGTGATGTCCACAGCTACTTCTGGAAGGCAGCAGTGCTTCAGAGACCTGTAGAATGAAACTCCTATTTTCCTTCTGTTTTTCTTTAAAGACAACCAAAACAAGCCTTCCCTTCCTACGAACTAGGGAAAACTGTAGAAAAGGACACCGAGGGGAATGGCTGCCTTCTCTGGGATGGGAGGGAGGATTTCTAGCCGGGGCAGGTTGGGGAGGCAGCCGTAGGGTACAAGCCACTTGCCCGAGCCAAGTGAGGTGACGGCGGGTGAGGCCAGAGGGGATCAGCCAGGAGAAGAAATAAACCCGTCCTGCTCTTGGGCTGGATGCGGAGGCATGTGGGGAGGGAAAGTGGGTGCCCCCCTGGTGCCCCCCAAGAGCCAGCGTAGGCTACTTCACATTTCTTCCTGCCCAACACGTCAGCACAGAAATCCCTACCGGAGCCAGTCCTCCCGGACTGCTCGACCGCTGCATTGCTCCATAGACGGCTGCTTCCTCCTCCTGCCATGGGAAGGGGAGCAGCATCCTCAGAGGGTCGGGGAGCACCTCGAGACCTTCGGGAGCTCACTTTGGAGGCCCCTGTCAGGCACTGCAGTCCTGGTCTGGCTGGAGGAGAGGTCGGGTAACAGGATGCCGTGTCTGGCATCCCGTGGGATGGGAAGCTTGGTCTGAACCAAAGGGGCCATTTAGCGTTGTGAATTATTGAGTGCTTTGCAACGAGGAGGAGCCGAGTGAGCCGGCTGAGGTCAGGCAACCTGCGTTCCGCTTTTAGAAACGCTGGCTGACTGGGGGCCAAACCAGCCCTCCAGCCCAGCAGCGCTGGGGTGTGAGGCTGCCTCCCCCCCTGGCAAGGTGGGGACATGGAGGCCGACAGCAGGCGATGCCTGGGGTCTCAGTGGGGTGAAGGCAGCGTGGTGGGAGCGAGGGAGGTGGGGATGCACTTTCCCTCTGGGGCTGGGGAGAGCAGGCTGGGCAGCGAGCTGTGAGCCCACTGCCAGTGCTTAATATTTATTAATGACTTGGAAAAGTGGGGGAAGCAGCGAAGCAGCTAGTTTTGAAGGTGGCATGAAATTATTTAGGTTAGAGAAGACTGCGCAGGCACCCGGCGGGACTTACCCAAGGTATGCGAAGGGGCAGGCGAGCGTCGCTGTTGACAAACACGTCAGGGAAGGCTGCTTCCGCGCCGCTGCCGGTGCCTCGCTGCCTTCTCAATCGACCGCATCCGCCTGGGTGATGGCGAGGGGAGGCTGGGTGCCACCGCACACAGTTCAGTGGGAACATCTGCTCAGTCTGCAGCAGCTGTCTCAAAAGAGAACAAAAATGGCTGGCTATATAAAGAACAAGATAAAAAAAACCCGTGCTGAAAATATCACCTTTCTGCTGTCTAAGCAGAGTAGGTGAATTATGGGCTGGAGTCATCCTCTTGTTGCATGTGTAACATAGATGAAGAACGAGGAGCAAAAATGGGCAAAGAAAATGATGGATGCGGAGAAACTGAAAATAGTGACTGTCTTCTTCCCATTTGTATGAGGAGGATTGTGGTGAGGTCGAAAAATAAAGACAAATCAGCTTATCCTCCTAAATAAGCCACAATCAAAGAGACATCCATTGACACTGATGGACAGAGTGGCTAACGCGGGCAAAGGGATGGACACTTTTAAGCAGTGCATCATCAGCCCGGAGGATGAGATGGCGCAAGATGGATCACGCACACCAAGAGTCCAGCGTGATTCCGAGTAGGGCTGGACGCGCGGGTGAGTCGCAAAGACGTTCATGTTTTGTGTCAGGGTTAGGAGTTGGCATGGCAGGTGAGATCAACGCAGCATACAAAGGCTGGGCCTTGGCAGCTAATGGAGAAAAAACATGAGCTGGAAATAGCTCGTCTCGGAGATGCATGTATTCGTAACTGAAGAGGAGCTGTTTCTCACCTGGGATCTCAAAGCAGTGGGGCTGTAAACAGCATTTTGTCCCTTGCACAGGTCTTGTTCATTCCTCCAGAGCAAGGCAAGGGGAGTCATCGCTCATCGCGGGCGCCCGCTGCATCGCTTCGTAAAATTCTTCTAGGGTGGTTAAATCACTCAAGCAAGACAAGACAAGCCTCCGATACGGCTAGGAAATGTGACCTAGTTAAGCCCAGCCGCTTTTGAGTGCGATGAAATGGAAGCGACTTGCGCTTGCTGAAATTTGACACCAGAAATAGGGCATTTGCGGCTCTCCCGGCCAGCGGGGCCGCC
>NW_010553055.1:9892-28874 GCF_000687285.1 Phaethon lepturus | reverse complement strand
TTCCCGGCGGCAGCGGCACTCCCTCGGCCCCTTCCTCTGAGGCGTTGAACCGCCGGGGCGGAAAGCGGTGGCTTGGTGATAGATCCCCTTGATTTGCATAATCACATAGCGTAACACAGTTACTGCGCTATCCTCTGCACGCGCGGAGCCTTAATCACCCGGTTGTATTTAAGAGGTGACTGGTGCTAACGTGGTTTCGTTACTTAAAGAATTAGTATGAAGATTCTTTTGTTCAGATCAGCCTGGGTTCTTTGGGATCTGTGGAAATGCATAGCACCATAAAGGGAGCCTGTTGCTCGGTCTGCAAACGACTTTGTAATTACTGCCGAGTATTCGTATAGTCCCTTCATTCTGACAAACTCCTTACATAACAACATCCCTTTCTGTTAATCTTTGTGGAATGCTGTGATTAAGATGAAGACTGTTCATCGGGTGATCACTTTGCAGCACGCACTTTTTCCTTACAACTCTAACTTTTATTATCTTACTTTCCTGTAGGTGGATTGGAATTCTTGCTCTTTACACAGTTCATAAGGGGCAGTTTAACTGTCCTGGGGGAGGATTACTGCACAGCTACTTGCTTGTCCTCCTTATTCTTCTGGCTTCTATAATATGTGCATTATCTGCACTTGTATATGTCAGTATGCAAGGTAAGTAGTTAATAATATTTTATATTTATCTGGTAGGATTGTAATATATATGTCTTTTTAATCTGGAGCTGACATAAAAAAAATGCAAAAAAATTCAAGTACTTTGATGGTAGTCAAACTTGAGCAACTGTTTGGCAGCATAATATATTTGTTTTAATAGTACTACCTCTGTTAGTCAGGAATCTAGAACAATAAATGGACCCGACAGCTTAATGCAGCTAACGGTGATACGCTCATTGCCATCAGAGCATCTTGAAAACTTGCTCTGTGTTCACCGTTAATACATGACCTTGAATGGAATGCCACGTAACTTCTCTGACAGGTATTTAGGGGAATTCATCCAAAATCAGTTTCTCATCTGAAGTATCATGTTGGCTTTGCCTTGCATAGGCAGATTTAGTCATGTCTTGTGAAAGTTCATTAGCTGCAGTGGGTTGCTTGGGGAAAAAAGACACACAGGACAGTGATCCATATAAATGTCACAGTAAAACTAATGCAGTAAGTACCATTAAGTAGAGCAGAACTTACAGCTTGAAGTGAGTGGCTAAACAGAAGTAAAGACCCCACTGCAACTTCTAGTCATTTGTAGAAATGGTTCATTTTGGGTTAAAAAAATGCTAGGAAAGCATTTTGCCTGGTGAGGCACCTCATTATCAAAATAATGCTAGGAAGATTAATTTGACATAGGTGTGTGGTCTCTGGAGTAATAGATGAGACCCCTCGATTTCTAATATATTCGTTCTCACAACACGCTGTAAATAAAAGAGTATTTAAATTATTTAAGTGGACTGAAGTACAGAGAGTGCATGAAGAGAAACTATGACAAAGCAGACATGTGGACGATAATCCTGGCCTTAAATGTAGCCACTAGTTTTCCTACAGTTTCCAGAGGAGGGAAGGGAAGATTAGCCAAGTTATGCTATTTATATTTATATCAAAGCTGAGGAGGTGAGATGTAACTGTAAATAGCAGGGAGAAAAGAGTCTTGTTCAGTATAAAAATACAGTTACAAGGCCATTATAAGTAAGAAATGGAAGAATTCTGAGGCTGATTTTCCCAGAAAATTAATGGTGAGATGACTTGGGCTGTGGTTGTAATGTGTGGGTTTGGGAGCAACGGTTCTTGCACCATGCCTTGCACTGTACTGATGTAGGTGTTAGTGATGCCAGTAGTGAACCTGACTGGAGAAATACACTGGGTTGTGGTGCTGAGAAGGGAAAGAAGTTGTTTTCAGGAGCCACAGTTCCATCCGATTGTGTCTGTGTAAGCAACCGTGCTGCTGCAGTACAGGCTACAACCCAGGAATGGGAACAAGTGACCACTGGATCAAGGGCTTTTTAAACAGCTTTGTCGCTAGATATGAACTACAGCTTTACAACTGGAAAATAGTTTCCAAAGTTGTTTTTGTTCTGCAATGTTTTAAGCCTTTAGAAATTATCCTGCCTACACATGAGCATGCATGCCACACCACCTCATTGCCCTGCAATCAACAAACTGGTTTAAGGAGCTGAGCTGGCCAATAATTACTCCCTTTTTTATTGCTAAGAGTGCTAAAATGAAGAGGTTATTAGTAAACTAACAATACAGAAAATAGTCTAGGAATTATTTGTCCTGGTAATGGTCCTACTTTTGTTTTCCTAAATAAAATTTGAATGGATTTATTATTTAGTGAGTTAGTAAACAGAACTTCATTGCAGACCAGCAGTAGCATCTAAAAATTAAATATTCATCCAACTAAAAGCTAAATAGAATATTAGTAAAAGCAGGCACAAAAAGTCATAAGGAACTGCAGGCAAGCCAGTGCTCCTGTATGCTGCTTTGGCTTATGCTGGGCACAGCACTACTGCCTCAAGTTCACTGCAGAACTGTCTGTGACTAGACAGTGATTTGGGGTATTAGTAGAGTAGATTCTAAGAATCACAGCTATAAACCCTTTGTTTTTCTTTTCTCAGCTTCAGTGGTAGCTTTCCATTAGTATGAAAATACTTTATAATTTCAGTTAAGTTTCTTATTTTCTGTAAAGATCAGAAAGTTCATATATCTGGGTAGGATTTTATGTACTTAAGATGCATTCATAAACAGTTCTTGTTTTAAGTTTTTCCTGTAATTTCAGGAACAATTTCTAATCCAGGCCCAAGAAAATCACTCCCCAAGCTACTTTATACTCGTCTACTTCTCTATTTGCCTGAATTCATCTGGGCTGTTGTAGGAGCTGTGTGGGTGTCAGACAGCAGTGTGCACTGCGAAAAGACTGTGATAAATGTCATCATGGGGACAGTTATTGCAAGGTAAAGGTGCTTCCCCCCAAATCTAAGCTTGGTAGTGTAGTAGTGTACGTGAAATGAAAAATACTGCTTACGTGGCTTTTGTATGTGTTTATTGAAGGCCTTCCCAGCAGCTGGAGACTTTGGTATTTTTTGTAAATTATTGTGGTTTCTCAACAAAGGGTTTATGTTGTGAAAGAAAAATTTTTAAATCTAGACAGCTAGGGTGAGTTGGTATCCTTCCCTAAACAAGCTTGAGCTACTTGCCTTGAGAGGGCATGTGCTGCAGTGAAGGAAAGGAGATGAAGATCAGAAAGAGTAAGAGGGAGAGATGGGAATGTAGAAAACTGGATAAATGTGAAGAGGGTAGTAGCTAGATCACTTAACTGGTGGTGAAAAACGGAGCCTTCACACCTCTGGTTTGCTATTTCCAAAGCACAGGGCTGTGATTTTCGGTTTGGTGCCCTATGTGAATACAAGCTGACAGCCTTGTTCTTGTGCCTAGTGGATTGAAAGCCCGATAACAAAACATGCACCCTTAAGACAGTAACAGATGGTGTTCATACAGTATTTCATATCTAACTGTGTTTTCTGTCTGTCAAGGTATGTAGTTGTGTTTTCTTGCATACTTGTCAGAACTATCTGGTTTCACAGTCTTTTTATCCCACTTCCTTCTGGTTTGCAGCTGGGTTATCATCATCTTTACCGTTATTGGAGTTGTAATCGTCTTTGATCCACTTGGGGGGAAAAAGACGTTTTACCTCACCGATAGTGTAAATCGGAACCTGGAAAGCAGCCAGTCAGGGCAATTGCTATATAATGTGAAGAACACTGCCACCAGAGTCTGGGAAAAAAGAATCAGGTTACTGTGTTGTTGTATTGTGCAAGACGATGACCATCGAGTGGCTTTTACAAGTATCGCAGAGCTTTTCCGCACCTACTTTTCCGTAAGATGAAAAGCTTTTTTTATATTCTATTTTTTTACTAACTCTGAATTTGCAAACATTGCAACACACATGTATGTTTGTTCAGCCAGAGGTCCCTGCTACCCTGTGCCTTGAAGTCAGGTTTTGAATATGCCAATTTCAAAATCAGAGGTGATTCTTATACAAGATAAGCAACACTAATTTTCCCCTCTCTTTAGCAAATGTTTCTGTCCCTTCACCAGCATGAAGGGCTGTGAGAAAACAGTATTCTTTCTCCTTTGGTTAGTGTCTAGTCAGGAGAACAAGGGTGAGTTTCTTTTCCTCAATATGTGAACTGGTGTAGAACAGTGATCAGTAATGGATCGTTGTTCGCTATATGGCTTAGCGGGTCCTCTGTCGGGTATTAAGTGATGAAATTCATGTTAGAATTGTCGTCAGTCTTATTGAAGAAAACATTCAATACGTACAAAAGGGATGGGAGGTTAGATGCTGCTGTGACTTGTTTCTCCAGTGCATATTGTCTTTCAGTGAAAATGTATTTATACTGAAAAAATAGAATGCTGTGTGCATTTTCTTTTGGGATTGTTTTGCCTTGTTGAGGTGTGGGATGGTTTAATCACTCTTTCGTGTCTTTGTACAGGACACTGATCTGGTGCCAAGTGACATAGCAGCTGGTTTGACGCTGCTCCATCAAGAGCAAGATAAAATGGAAAGTTGTCCAAAAGAGCCTGAAGAAGTCCTGTGTCATTCTCCATCATCTCTTCTGGTAAGACTTGTTACTTGTTAACTCTTGTTGCAGCCTCTGGTGCAGTTGCTGTAGGAGATGGTGCCAGATCAAATTGAAATGTGGTTCTTTGTGCAAGGGTGTTTTGTTTGTTTGATTTTGTTTTTAACAAAATTAAACACTACTATAAAAATTCACAACAATTTAAGTTATTAATAAATGCAGTGAAAACATCTTGATGAGTTTGCAGTCAAAACGTTTGTCTGCTTTTGCATAAGTAGAACTTGTATATGAATGGGGAATTAATTACAAAAAAGAACCATTTAGGACATCTGATCATTGTTGAAGAGCTAGGAGAGAAAGGGAACAGAGGGAAAATTAATATTTAGCGCTTTTTGCATAGAACTGAAAAGATGGTCTTTTAGTATTGTGATCTGTTTAAATTACGTCTGCTAGAAATATCCAGACAAGGTAAGAAGCAAAAATAGCATCTTTTAAAAGCTTGCAGATGGTGGGTTGCACTTTGCTAATTGATTTGTGCTGGTCATTTATGGTAAAACGCCTTTGTAAATTATTTTACCTTCTTTTGGTCTGTGTTTCATAGAAGTAGATAATTCTACTTCAACCAATGCATTTCTGTCAACTTCCTTTTGAATCCAGCCAATATGGGTTCGTCAGAGGGTAGATTTAGACGAGATGTAAGGAAGAAATTTTTCACAATGAGGGTGGTGAAACACTGACTCAGGTTGCCTAGAGAGGTGGTAGATGCCCCATCCCTGGGAACATTCGCGATCAGGTGGGATGGGGCTCTAAGTGACCTGATCTAGTTGAAGATGTCCCTGCTCATTGCAGGGGGGTTGGACTAGATGGCCTCTAAAGGCCCCTTCCAACCCAAAGATTCTGTGATTCGTGTTTTAGAAGTCCTTAGCAAAGAGGTCTGCTGCAGACTCTTCAGCCATTCCTTTGACAGCCTTAAGTAACATATTTGGAGCAAAAGTTGTTTTCAGTATTGAGCTTATCAGCTTATAAGTATTGGAAGAAACGGATTTAATGAGAGCTTTTCAAGATTCTTGAGCTGTGTAGCTATGTAAATAAACACAGACTTTTTCCTGGAATATGAGTGGCTATTTTTAGTTCATCTTAGACCTTGAGGTTTTCCTTTTGGATAGTGTGTATTTCATCATGCCTTGATGATGTGTTCAGGTTTTATTCTGGGGCTGCCTAACACACCTTTCTTCCTCTCTCTCCTTCCTTTTCTTTCCCTGTGTCCTTTCAGACAGATGATTTGGATATCGAACTGGAGAATGCTGCCCACTATATGCTGTTTGCTGCAGCTGCTTATGGCTGGCCCTACTACATATACACCAACCCATTTACTGCACTTTGTAAGCTCAATGGTGACTGGTAGGTTCAATCAAGAGCTTAAAACCACATAGCTTCCTGTTATTTAGCTAGTGTTAGCAGAAACAAAATAGTTTTAATAGCAGTGGTTTTGTTGCATTAAATTATATCACATGAGCTTGACTGGTACAGCTATCTTTCACAAATTCAAACATCAAAGTAGAAACAAAATTCCAACATCTTTCCACCTTCAGAAACAGAACAGCTTTTTGTTTCTTAAGACGAGTTTGTGATTGAGATAAATAGAATTCATTTAGCAAATGACAAAGGAAGAATTGGAATGAAACCAAACAGGTTTTAAAAGGAGGCTTTTTAAAGCTACCTCTTGGGCACATATATGTGTATAGAAATAAAAGTGTATCAACAGTTTTCTCTGTCTTAAAGGAATTAGCAAAAGTTACCTGTCCCTCCAGCCTCCGTTTTATTCCTTTTGTCCACTTTACTCAAAAAAAATGTTTACAGTCAGTATTGAAGTATGCGTAATGCTGTGTAGGATTACTGTATATTTAAGTAACCACCAATGTTTGTGACTGTAACCGTGATTTTCTTAATTAGTAATGTGAAATTATTTAACCTACTGAAATAGAAATGACTTGGGAGAAAAAAATACTGCATAATACAATGGATAAAACATGTGATGACCCTACTGTACAGAATTTGTTTTGAATTTCCTTTTTTCTTGTTTGTATTTTCTGTCATTGGCCTGTAGTCTTAAAAATGCTTTCCTTATTGGACTGTTTGCTCTGCCGATAGTCTTGTAGCAATGCTGTATTTGCCAGTCCTTGAACTGAAAATGTATGGCATGCTGCTCAGACCAAACCAGGTTTGTGGGCAGAGGTAACATCTTCTATCAGACTACCTAGACAATGGGGGGGCGGGGTGGGGGAGTATTTTAAAAAAAAAAAAAAAAAGGGCAGTTGATTCATGGCAGAAATCCTTCTGCAAATGTAACTGAGTTTCATTCCTCGAAAGGAAACTTAAAAAATTTGAACATGAAAGTTTTTTCTCTTCTGTGTTTGTTAGTTGCGGAAATAGACCAACAGATTCTGATATAACTGGCAGTGATCGTCATAACTTTCACTTTGGATCCATCCTAAAAATAACAGGACTGCAGTACAGAGACTTCATTCATATCAGTTTTCATAACAAGGTAAACAATCTGGACAGGCATTCAGCAGAAAAATTTAGTGATTAATTTAGTGAAAGCAAGAGGTGCAGTTTCTACTTGCCTTCAGCATTTATAATGTGCAAGATGCAAAGCCAAATGAAAACAGGCCCTGAAACATTCAGTTCTGATTTTTTTTTTGTCCAGTCTGAAGGAACAGCCAAAAAACCAGTAACATAAGTCTGTCTCAGTATTGCAATAAAGGCACTTACACTAACTTGATAAGAAACTAATTCAGCTTCTTTCCATAATACAATAAAGAGAGGTTTCAGAAGGTGAGAACAAAGTTGGTGTCTTTACTGATTACATTTTTCCCCTCCAGATCTATGAGATTCCGTTTTTTGTTGCTTTGGATCACAAAAAAGAAGCTATTGTGGTTGCAGTGAGAGGAACCTTGTCTTTTGAGGTATCATCCATCTGATCTATAGAATTAGCTTTATAGAAATGGGTGAATTCCTAGTATCTAGAGGAAATTGTGTTACACTGGCACATGTAAAAGATATGATTCACATTCACAGGTATGATTCTTCCAGGTTTAAGTTGTAAGCCCTCCCATCTGTGGATGGGTAATATTCCCTGTGGCACTGGAAGAGAGTGTGGAGGGCGGGCAGCGGTAATTCCTTTTCACTGTGCGTAGAGGTGCATTTGAAAGGTTTGTGTTTGCAGCTTGGAAATAGCTGCTGAAATCAGAATTGTGATTGCTGTATATATTGGCTTGGGTGGTGTTTTATGGTGGATTGTGTTTTGTTGCTTACAAACTTGGAAGTCAGCTTGATGATGTCTCTATGACAATGTTGAGTTGCAGAGTGTGACCCATGAGCCATGAAGCCCCGCAGAGACATCTGACAAAAGCTGTATTGTTTACAGGACATTCTCACTGATCTGTCGGCAGATTGCGAAGACTTGACACTGGAGGATGTTCTAGAGAACGGCTTTGTGCATAAGGTGTGTGCAGCCTGTAGCTGTTTATAAATCATCTCAGCAGTAAGAAAACTATAAACACCTGGGATCCCTTAGTTAAACAGAAGAGTATTCTCCTTGTGAGATGGATTGCACAAATTATTTCTGTGACTTGATTGTTGCATCAAATACTGCCTCTGGAACTGCAAGGTAGAATTAGTAATCCTCTTGTCAGACTTTTTGATATATTTAATAAGGACATAATCTTTTTAACCATTATGTACAAGACCACTTGGTTATAACTAGACCTCTGTCAGGAGCATGTTCAAAGAGAAGACCAGCTTTGCAAAAAGGAAGTTGTAACATGATGGTGGTGTGTTTAAAGTATACATGTATCACTGTTCAGGTTAGATATACCCTTCTCTTCTAACTTTAAATGCTGTCTTGTAGGGAATAACTCAAGCTGCAAATTACATCTATCAAAAGCTGATAAATGATGGAATTTTAAACCAGGCTTTCACAATTGCTCCAGTAAGTTAACTTGCAAATAATTTGGTTTGCCAGAAGAATTACACAAAGCTTTTTCTGCGTCCGTCTATGTTTCAGTCTTCTCTTTCTGTCTGTAGGAATATAAACTTGTGATAGTTGGTCACAGTTTGGGTGGTGGAACAGCTTCTATATTGGCGATCATGCTCAGGAACTCTTTCCGAACATTAAGATGTTATGCCTTTTCTCCTCCAGGAGGACTTTTAAGGTAAATATGAAACTTCTGTTATTTGATTCTGTGTCCAAGATGTAAAAATCTTCAAGGTAGTTGACAAATACGTTAGATGGTAACTCTGGGCTTGACTGTTAAGAGGTTGTTTATACATTCTCCACTAGAATTAGATTTGCTCAATCTCGAGTTATAGTCGAGTTCTTGGGGGAATATTACAGAGTGAAATATATCCAGTGAATTGTGTCAGATAGTGTAATTGGAGTTTAAAATAAATGTTCCAGAAATAAAATGCTTGCCTGTCTAGCTTGGCCTGTTTGACATCTACACATACTGTTACAATCAGCATTGAAATTACTCTGTCATCTGTAGCAAGTAGGTCTGAAAGCCTACTGAAGTGCTGACTGCAAATGCTGATGCTTGTTGCCACATATTTGTATTTTTATTGAATGATAATGATCATCATAAAGCTAAAGTGTGCCTATCTCTTTAGAGTATCTAAAGTGCATCTTTTTTTTTCTTCTTAAGCAAATCACTTGCAGATTACACTAAGCACTTCATCGTTTCAGTCATTGTTGGAAAGGACCTTGTTGCAAGGTGAGATGGAAATATTTTTAAATTATTTGTTCAAGGATGCATTAGATCGCAGAGAATAGAAGCCTTTGCTTTGCTTTGTTCTATCTGTGTTTAAACAGGTTAAGTATGCCCAACATGGAGGATTTAAAGAGGAGAATAGTGAGAATTGTGGCAAACTGCAGCAGACCCAAGGTAACTAAATACAGTTCCTGGTTGAAAGTCAGTGGAATTGTTAGCTGGGTTAAGCCTCAGCTTTAATGAAGTGACAATTGATGTGTGTATTTTGATCTTAATGAAGAGAGTTACAGTTGTGTTTTGGAACGAAAGTATTTGTTTTTAATTCCACAACACTTGTGTTAGGCTCTTGTCCTATAAAGCTGTCTTCTTGGAAATTGAGATTCAACAAGACCTGGAAGATACCCAAGACCTGAAATTATCTGTTTGCTAGTTTTGCTGATTAAGAAAACTATTAAAAAATTAAAAGGGGAAAAAAAAAACAAACCCCCAAACAAACCAGCTAAAATGATGAAAAATCAGTAAGAATACTTACTTTAATAACCATTTAGTATCAGTAAGTAAACAGATTAGTGATTTTATTTAAATTTCGTCTTCAGAATTCATTTGGAAAGCAAATATTTCTCTGTTATGGTGTTAATTGCTTACCTCTTCTTTTTACTGTTAGTGAGAAGCATAGTTTTCAAAGTGCTGGAACAGTGTGGTATCAGGCAAGATGATACTGGAGGTATAGAGGAGTGACTTAAAGATTCAAAACTGCCATTTCTGAACATCTACAGTTAAATATGCTGTACTTGCAAGATTTTCATGTAGGCCCAGGATCAGGAGTCATGTAGAGGGCCTGGGTGATGTTGTAAATACAGAATAAGATAATGCACAATTAGAAGTTACAGGTGCAAGAAAACTTCCATCTCCAGAGCAGAATCCACACAGAATAATTCAACTGGTAAAGACTGTAACGTTTTCCGTAGTGTTACTAGTGGTGTGGGTTAGATATCGGTGAAATAGGTATTACTGTGGGGGAAACTCAGTAAGGAGATTTTCTCAAAAACAGTTTGGGGAGCATGTGCATACAGTCATTTTTAATCTTTTAATTGTAGTTTCAGATGATGCGCATTGCAAGCACACAACTAGAATAAGTTACTTGAGGTGCCAAACTTCAATTCAGCTGTTTTTCTTTCTGAATTCAGTACCAGATTTTGCTGCGTGGGTGTTGGTACGAAGTATTTGGAGGAGATCCAGATAACTTCCCAACTGAGCTGGATGGTAGAAACCAAGATGCCCTCACCCAGCCACTTCTAGCTGAGGAGAGTTTAATGGTTCATCGGTCACCTTCATACAATGCCCTTGAGGATGAATCGCACTTAAATTCACCATCCCAGTATCCTCATCTGTATCTTCCTGGAAAGATTATCCATATTGTAGAAGAATCCAGCTCTAGGAGGTAACTAGAATAATGAATACGACTGTCTTGTTTTCCTAAAATCTACTTAAAGCTGCTTCTCACTTTCAAAGTCCGTGTTTCCAGCTCTGCTTCTCGTCTGCATCTCCAGTAGCCATCTTTGGTTATTATGCATTAGCCAGCTTTTCAGTTTTTATTCTGTGCCTCTCTGCTTCTTTCTGTTCACTTAAAGCCCTGGAAACTGTTTCTCTTTACGGCTGCGTGCCTTACTCTGCCCATATACTGCAAGTGCTCAGGGGATGATGTTCAACAGTAAGACTGTTAAGTTCAGCTTTGGCATTCTGCAGTTCCTGCCTGAGAATGCAGATCTTGCAGTCTTACGGCCTGGTAGTGGCGAAGTGGTAACAAAATACCTAGTTATTGAGTAGTCATATGAATATTGGTGATGAGAGTGAGGCAAAATATTGCCCATAATACTGGCCCGGCCAAACTGGAGAGAACCAGTTGCCCCAGTACCCAGCGTGCCCACACAGCCTCTAGTTTCTTGTCCTTTTGCTGCTTTTTTGTGGATGCAGAAAAGTGAGACAACAGAAAAGCTGAAACTGCTGGAAGGGTGAGGATCGTGGTTTTGTTGGGACAATGTGTTTTAGGGGTTGGGGTTTTTTGTTTGTGTTTTGTTGATGTTGGGGGTTTTTTAGGCAAAACAACCTGAAACAGCCCGTAGGCTGGACATTATCTGGTCTACTCCCTTGCTTCATTCTGAAACAGAAATAGGAGGAGGAAAAAAAAAAAATCTGTAACTCTCAGAAGAGGGAAGAAAAGGGCTGGAGAAGAAATCTGCTCTTTTTCCTCCCATTCAGTAGATTAGTATTTTATTTAAGCTTCACATCTTTAACAATTTTAATGCTGGTTTTACAAGTTAGATAGTTTAACACATGACCTGGCAAGGTTTTCTTGATGGCTGCTCTTCTACTGTTCTTTTCCTTCATTTACTCCAATCATGTTTTTTTCATAATTGGACTAGCACACAAGAGCCCCCATCAGGTACTGTTCTGTAAAATAAAATCCTAAGTACATCATAATTGCAGCAGTAAGTCTGGTGCCTGGTCTCCTACTGATACCACTGTGACTTGTTCCCTAAATTGGATATTAACCGTGTGAAAGGGCAGTGCTTGGCACCTCATCCCCCTTTGCTCCGACTGTTTCTGTGTTTCTTTGAGCAGGATTATTTGATCGCTTCTTTCACTGTTAAGGCATGATATAATTTGGTGTAGTTCTGCCTTCAGGGACGTGGAATGGCAGTGCTTCCAGCTGTTTCCTGAAGGCCAGAACTGCAGCTCTGTGGGAGCCTGTCTGCCTGCCCGCAGGGAGAAGGTTCCAGTTCCTCCCTGAGCAAGGGCAGAAGTCTTGGGGTTGGCTGTTTCAGGCTTGGCATCGAGCACCAGTTCTCAGTGTCTGAGTTGTTGCATTTGTGGTGTGTTTGTGTTTGTTTTTTTAGGTTGTGCTCTTCAGATATTAAATATATGGCAAGATGGTCAAATGAAACAGCCTTCAGCAGCATTTTAATAAGTCCCAAGATGATAACAGACCACATGCCAGATGTTGTGCTCAAAGCTTTGAACAGTTTGTCTCAAGAACATGGATCGTGTAGTTCTTGTCAAACACGAGAATGTAACACCAACGTGGTATAACCGCAGCTCGAAGATGAGGTGTGTGGGGGCTTATGGCAGGTTTCAAGTATTCAGGACCCATTCCACTTCCTTATCTAAGTAAGTAAGTGGGTTTCAGTACTTTCTCACATTGCATAAAATAAACAGGGGTCTTTCTGCAGCGACCTTGAGGGACGGTATGCTGGTTAAAGCACAGATTCAGCATTTCTGCTGAAGGCTGCTGAGCTGGTTTGAAATAGAGCAGTATGACAAGTTTTAGCCAAGCCTGTGTACGCTGGCGCATTTTGCTGAGGCGTCAGCTGAATACTTGACCAAAGGCGAGTGCGTGAGGACAGCTGGGCCTACTCATTAAAGCAGAACTCTGTCAAACCTTAAAAAAATTTAAAAATGTGGTTCTGCTTCAGAGTCACTTCAGGCTGTTGTCTTGGTGCTGTGACCCACCCTTGCAAAGCCTGGAGGGCGCTGTGTGAAGGGAGCGCTATGAAAGCAGTACGGCCGTGTGCGAGCAGCTGGAGGGGCGTAAGTGCGAGCACAAGCCTGCAGTGGGTGACAGCATGCGCGCAGGCCCCCCAGGCTGCTTTTTAATCAGGCGGTTGCGATTGCACTATTTTTCTTACAGATCTGGGGGTAGGGGGAGTGTTGCGGTTAAATGCTGCTTGGATATATACATGTGCAATATTCTTTGATCTACCTGTCTTTTGTATTTGTTGAGCCACAAGACTGACTACTTTGATTTTTAAACTCAACTAAACTAATACTATAACTACTTGAGGAAAAAGAGGGGGAAAAAATGCTGTTCATGCCCTGGACATCATCTTAGTCACTAGCTCCAACTACCGAGAGAGAACAGAGAGAGAACACTGATCCAATTCTACAAAAAATGTAGAACAAGTTGTACTGATTTTAAAAAAGTAGATTCCTTGTTTCTAGTGTTCAATTATTTTAACTTTTTTTTAATGCTCAGCAACATTTCTTATTAAAAAATTTATTAGAAATAAGTAGAAGTAATATGATGTGGCTGAGAATAACTGTGGTTTTGTTCTTGCTGTGATACTTAATATGGCGACAAAATAAAATACACTCTAAAAACTTGTCTTACATGTTCAGGTATGCTGGGGTGAGATGAAAGTTGCTAGTTCAGTAGCTGTGCAGCAAGGTAAGTCCACAGCAATAGTGATCACAGGCAAGTGCCATTTTCAGACTGCGAGTGGGCGACCGGGGAGCTACCACACACAGACACAGCACGGCTGTAACCTCAAAAGGTTAAAATCCGAGGCATGCACTTAAGCACAAACTATGCTGCAGCAGGGCTATCATTTTACAAACAGTTGAAGTAAGAAAGAGTTTTAGAGGAAAAGTACTTTGGTTTGCAAACAATAGTGAAACAGGTATTTTTCCCCCCTGGTTGGCAGCAGCTTTAAAACATTGCAGAAGCAGGAGCTAGGAACAACTCCAAACAACAATGAAGAAAGGGTGCCCAGTAGTGTATTTAATTCTGGGTCTTGACCACTGCAAGCCTGCTATGACAAGTACCCCACACTGCTGTTTGTTAGCAGAGGAAGAACAACACTTGCTCATGGTGGTAACAAGAAAGAGAACACTTGCTCAGAAACTCAAACATTACCACACATGTGATTCAAGGATTTATTAAGTCAAGTCATACATGCAAAACATACTGCTAATTGCATTAGCAAAAGATCAATGTAAAAACTTCACCATTTTGCAACTTTTATTTTTAAATTTCACTTTAGTGGTTGAAAGGGTGTAGTTCAGCATTGTATTCCTGCCAGTTTAGGATGTACAGAACATGAGCACTAATTTACAGAACCTCACAGACCCCAGTTACCATTACTCAATCTATGCTGCACATGTACATGTAGTGACATAAAGAACACTTGTCTGCATTAGTAATGTTTGTTACAGTGGTGGGGACATCTGGCAAATAGCAATATTTGAGAAGGTTCATAGAGGTTTAAAATATAAAAATTACTAAAATGTGTAAAGCTGCTTCACATGATTTTTACACCTAGTTAATAGACTAAAAGCTCCTCAGAAAGCATATAACTTACTGGGTCAGAAATAACAGGAAAATAAGGAGGATATGCTTGAACATTCTACTCTACAAAAAAAAAAGCAAATTTCTATCCTCAGAAAGGTTTTAAAATACAAGTTATATTGCTCAGTAAGAAGAGATTCTACAAGAAAAGCATTTACTACACAACAGTTGTGGGAATGACCAGTTCAGAACTGTACCTAAATGAATGCCCTACTTGAAATTCAAAGGAATTCACCTATGAACACCAACCTCTCTCCCACTACTGCACCGCTGGGAAAATGGTCTCCAATTTAGCCTGCACTAAAAGTCAATTCTGTTTCAGCTACCCTGGCAGTGTAGTGTACATCATCATCAGTGTCAAAATACTGTCTGGCACTATCATTTGATCCAACCCAATATTTCACTGATCCATCACAATCCGATGCTGTCAAAGGCCTAGATACACTTCAGTAAGAACAGTTATTTTTAAATCACAGCAGCAAGAACTAGATTGCAACCAAGCCCTTACCAACAAGAAAGCATTTTACACTGTGACTCAAGGGTGTCAGTCACTGTCAACAGCTGAGGTTCGATATATACCATGCTATGCAATGACTGGGGGTTGAGAAAACATTTAATAGTAAAACACATTAGAGTGCAGTGTTCTGCTAATTACACTGTACGGTCACCGTGAAAAACTAGAAAGTGTTTTTGCATTTCCTACCAGAAATTAGAGTAATCTTCAAGAAAAGTCTTTAAAAAACAGTTTAGTGCTTAGTGTTTGTAGCACAACGACGCAACTTAGTTCAGCAGATAGTTTGGCAACACTTAATTGAGCAAGAACAGGATTTTAAAAATAAGGCTTTACATAGGTTTTTTGTCTTTTCAGGAGTTTGCTTTTAGAAGAATGCAAGGTAACTTTCAGACTTTAAACAAATGAAACCATAGAATTGTTGATTGGTTCAAGAATTTATGGAAAAGAACTAATTTATAACAGAAAAACTTGGCATTGAGTGTGAATGCTCCATTGTTCTGAGCAGAGCACAGGGTTTGGAGTGGGGTGGGGGAGGGGAACATTTACAGCAGCAGACATTTTCTCTTCCTCTTCTTTACAGGAGGGGGGCACAGAACTGCTCGGATAGCTTCATCAAACACTGTCTTGAGGCCTCGCTGTGTAAGTGCTGAGCATTCTAGGTATTTCACTGCACCTGTGGAAAGCAGAAAGGCAATTAAAAAGCCATTTTCCACAATTAAAGCAGCACTGCTTCCAGCTAACTCTGCAAGAAAAGCCAGGCATTTCTTTTAATTAATGTACAACATCATCCACAAAGTAGGTTTAGATCAAGTCAACAATAACCCCATCGCCTTCGTACCAATCTCTTTTGCCATGGCAAGGCCCTGTGGGTAGGTGATAGGAGTCAGCTTCTTCTCCTTCAGTTTTTCAATAGTGTCCTTGTCATCCCGGAGATCAAGTTTGGTACCCACCAAAATGATGGGGGTGTTGGGGCAGTGGTGCCGCACCTCAGGATACCACTGCAAAAAAAGAGCTTAGGTTGGGGAGGCAGATTTCCACGAAGGCTCTCGAACACTTATGACCAAAAGGCTCCATCATGACACTTGCCAGAGTCCATCAAAGAGTAAAGGGAATAACACAAGACTCCATTAACACAGTATTGAAAAGCAGCATACAATTGCAAAACATTTTTAATAAAGCCAACAGGTATTTCCATTTACTCGAAAAATGTAACCCCTTAAGGGCTGTATTTTCTCCACACCCTTGAAAAACCCCGATCTGTACTTCCCCCACCCACGGAGCCCACCTCTCATTTGTGAGGTCTCCACAATGCCATACAGCAGAGTCCTCCAAGGACCTGAAAGACTGCAACAGTAGCAGAGCACATGCTAGGACAGCAGCCGATTCAAGAAACAAGTGCTATCAACCTAATTTTTACATGACTTTTTTTTTTAATAATATTTTTCTTTAAATTGTATTAAAAGGAAAGTTCCTGTTCATGATCTTGGCACCTTGTTGACTGAAAACTCTTAAACTACTGTTATCTTATCAGTGCATCAAGGAATTACCCAATTCTTGAGCTCTGAACTTCCACGACTTAGAAGTCTGGCAAATGGATTTCTGCACCTTTTCAAACTACATTTCACATTGCCTGCCAAAATAAATTTTTTTTTTTTAAATCAACTAATATTTTCCAGCCAGTGCTTGTAAATTGAAGACTACGTTGATTCCTTAGAAATAAAATTTTACCAGCTTGTACTTACCTTAGCACGGACATTTTCAAAGGAAGCGGGACTCACGAGGGAAAAGCAGATTAAGAAGACATCCTACAAAACAGGTTGATAGAATTTAGCCCAGGAGAGCAACCACTATAAAATCTCATCAGCATGAAGAGGCCAGTATCACCAGCACCTATATCACACTGTCATCCCTATCACACTTGCAAAAGGCAAGGCCAACACCACAGTTGCACATGACAATCGGAGGTGGCTTTCCCAGTGGGAAACCCATTCCCAGGCAGCTACAAGCAGACACAAAGTGGAGGAACCAACAACAAACGGACTGTAATCAAGTTTATGATCTATAAGATCTATAGATTGTAATCTATTGCAGTAGCCAGCAACTAAACCACTAAAACCATTGCATTGCAAGCTTTTTTTTTTCCCCCTAAGTGTCATTTATTCTCCCTCACTGACATTCGGAAAAAAAAACCCCAAAAAACCCACAAAACCCAACACACTTCAGATCCTTGACACACACAGGAAGCAATGAAGAGTCGTTAGACTGGCTTCTGCACTGGGGCTGAACGCTCTTTGCAGACCTCTAGGTGATTTAAGCCTTGAAAGACATGTACCTCATCAGCACAGGATGTTGCAAAGTGTTAACCTTTGGCATTGATTTTTTAAATACAAATATGCTATTAATATACTACTCTAAAGTAGTCTTAAATTGCAAAGGCGAAGTATACAACATGGAATAAAAAAAACCCCAACAATAATTTCTACAATTATTACTTCCATGCCCAAGTCAGAAGAATCTTGTAGAACTGTCACATCTACTGAACGTCAGTATAAAAAGATTTCAGAATTTCTCTGTAACCAAATTAGGATTGAGAAGGATATTAAAAACCTCAAAGCTCCCTCCTTCCCTTTCTAAATGATGTGAAAGCAGAGAAAAGTGAGTGTTTTCAGGGGTCTTGCACATCTCACTTTTCAACTAAGACAAAAGAAATATTGTAAGAGCAGGTAAAAACATTTTAGAGCCAATGCTTACACTACTTGCCATTCAGTATACACTTCAAAAAAACCCAATGAGCTTCATCCATGCACCAGTCTATGAGCATTCAGAATAACCACAGAGTTAATTTCTGCTGTCTAACCAGGAGGACTGTAATCTTGCTGTATGACCCAAAACTCAATAAGCATCTCTCAAACAAGCCCAACTTTCTACAATCCAGCTCTGCATCCGTACTTATTATTAAATGCGTTAAAGAATCAGGCATGTCAGAATGTTAGTTGATTGTGCTGCATTTCAAGGCATTTTGTTAGGTCAGCATCTGACAGCTGCACTGCTAAGCACTTGCAACCCAGTTGTTCATGCATCACCCCAAGAAGTTTCTGAAGCAGCATCCCAGAAGAAGAAAGAAACAACATCAAATGTGATACTATGGCCACTACTTCCATTTTCCAGTTCTGTAGCTTTGTGGTGACTAAAGATCTGCACATTATACAGACTCTCTCCTTTGCTAGCTCCAGCGATTAAAAAAAAATTTTAAAAAAAAAAATCAGTGTAACCATGAGGAATTATTTGAAGATTTCAGGTGTCTTGCACACTACCAACCTTAGTAAGTAGGAGGAAAAGCTATTTACTTGCAAGAAAAGGTTGTCTTAGCAACTCATATAAAAAGATTTGGTAACGGAGTTCTCAGATCTAGCAATTCGATAGTTCCAAGAAAAACAGTTGTTTAAAAAAAATAGGGGCCAATTTATCACTACTGTAAGCAAGACGACAGAACTTGGAACTGAAGTTTTATTTAAAGTTTTACATACGGCAATAGGTTGATCTGTCAGACTGGAAGCTATATTCCTACTATTGGTTCCTCCAACCTAATAAGAGTAGGAGATAATGTTACTCCTAATATGTATTTAAGGGAAAACATTCTCAATCAGCGATTTGTGCTTACAAATATTCACAACACAGCTTTTCTTAAGAGAGACGTTGCCCTGTAATTCAGCACAACCAACAGCTTGCATCCAGAACAGACCACCAGACTTCCCCAAAAATCTGTAAATGTCTATCTGCATTGTCGGAGGAAGAGCAAGATGTTTACAAGAGCAAACCTCTAATGAAAAGCATCCTCCTCACTTATTTTCTTTTTGGTTTGGTCTCCTGAGGAAACAAAGTTAACTACCTTTTCTGCCCCAACTTCTTCCTTCCCGAAATATTCTGAAATGCTGGTAGATTTCAAATATATTCAGGAGAAGGTATTAAATTCCTGTATATTTTAAGGAAGAAAATAAAAATAT
>NW_010553055.1:0-9861 GCF_000687285.1 Phaethon lepturus | reverse complement strand
GGAAAGAGACACAAAGTCATGCCTCCACTATGGCAAAGTCCTTACTGAGAAGTTAATAGCTGTTGAACTGCTGGGTAGCTGAGATGCACATATTAGCCAAATGATCAGCAAATACCTGCTTTCTCCCTTGCCCAGAACAGCGTTCAGGTGCACATCGAGGGAAACAGAGGGCCACAACAACACATGAGAATTTTAAATAGCCCAGTGAAGGAAGGGGGAGGCTGAATGCTGATCCTAAAAAAAGTCGGGCTTCATCAGCTCTCTTCACTGTTCTCTTCCTCTGTGCTTTTCGTTAGTTTTGTGGGTTTTTTGTCCCTTAGGTGATGATGAATCTTACATATTGCACAAGTCTTAAGATCTGAAGGCTGCTTCATAAGAAGTTCAAAACTTACCACCTTGTTTCATTTTCTGCTGTGAAAAACAATCCAAACGACTGAAAGTACTTCAAATCTTTACTTAACAGTTATACATGCTTGTACAGAAGAGAATTTTTTCCCAAAAGTATGTTTAGATTGACATGGAATTCCTTCTCAGTCTGTCAGAAAGCCGCAATTATTTTAGCCGTCTGAAGACATGCACATGCATTCTGTCCCTTTGTCACAGCAGAGGAACTGTATACTCTCTTACAACTCTGCTATCTCACGCTATTGAGTGATCTTTCAACATACCTTTTTCTACCCCAGGACACTTTTTTGAAAGTATTTTTACAATGTTAAATAAAGCTTAAGTTCTAGGTATCCTATAAATACCTAAATATTAGAGAAAAACAGCTTTCCATTGTCTCTCTTCCTAGGAAAGGCTGGTATTTCTGGCATTTCTACTAAGAGTTGCCTACAACTGGCAAGTTCATATCCATCGTAGGTCTCGTAACTGATGGAAAAGCCTAATTGTAAGAGTTAGTGAGGAGTGAATTAAGGAAAATTGTGAATTAAGACAGTTTACTAAAAAAAGTACCAGGGTTCATTAAATAATATTCAGGTTATGCAACAGAGCAGTCATGCTGTAGAATAACTAAAATAATTTTGCATTTTACATTATTAGCATTGAATATATATTTGACAGTTAACAACAACAGTAATCAATGCCCAAAAAATTGCAAATTACCACCTTTCTCTACTTATAGCACAGCTCCACCAGATAAATGTAACTGCTCTAAAGAGCCTAGAAAACCAGCCTCTACAAAGATTAACTGTAGCTGAAGTCGCAGTGGAAAGAGCGGAGCCAGATTATACTTTGGCATTTTCCTTACACAAGGAAAGATGCTGCATGCAGACAGGACTTAACCAGTTGCAAGCATAGAAGACAGAAGCACATTGTATTGATGTTATAGCACAAACTACAGCAAGTAATAAAATAGCCACGGGCTTAAGTACATTTGAAAGCTTCGACACAGCCTCTGTCAATACCAGTATCTTCATTCAGTACTGCCTCTTTCACATCTAGAGCATCTTCATAGAGACTAAACAGTATCAAGTGCTTAGCAGTGACAGTGTCAGGTTGCAGCCAAACATCACACCTAAAACCAAAAACAAACCCTGCTTTTAGCAGGCATGCTAAACTTAAAATCAATGGACTAGCTGATGGGACTATTCACCAACGGTTTTTAGGTGGTGTTGGGGGGGGGGGCAGGGGTGTTTGGGTTTTTTCTGGTTTTAAATCAAACACTCTAGGTGATTCCGAGACTGCAACTACACAAAAGCCACCAAGTATCAGCGCACACAAATACACAAGCATGCAAATTTTAACATTTGTACAACTGTACACACATCAAAGATTATAATATTGCAGCTACAGCACATAGGATGAAGGAAGGTAGCTTGCAACAAGTCACTATTACTAAGAAATACAACTCCAGATGTGACAAATTCGCCTTATGTTCCAAAAAAAAAAAAACAACCACCAAACCCTTTACATTAGACAAAGCTGTACAGATTCTTTCTAGTTTCACACTGTAGTTCTTACTGTTTGTGGATAGGAGAGTGGACGTAATCTGTCATAGTCCTCTTGACCAGCTGTATCCCACAAACCCAGATTGACTGGTTTTCCGTCAACCATTACATTAGCAGAGTAGTTGTCGAAACTAAAAAAATAAAGCAAGAGTTAGCTGCATTAGCTTGGGGTAAAATAGGGCACCCAAGGACTTTTTCCTACAGAGTCCTAATTTGGAACATTATGAAAGGAAATGTTTTTATTGCATCCTTCTGTTCCCCAGAAACAGTAAAGTTGTTCTTTAAATACTGAGCCTGGTATTGGGTAATGAAAGGAAAAAATACCCCCAGAAACAGTAAAGTTGTTCTTTAAATACCGAGTCTGGTATTGGGTAATGAAAGGAAAAAATATGCACAACAGACTTGTTCAATCTGAACAGAATTCATCTTTTTCATTGCTATTCCGAGGGAAGTGTCAACCTCCATAAGTACAGGAAGGCAGGTGATGCACTTAGCAAGCACTTTCCACTCTTGGTGGGACATTCAGCAAGTTAATCTGTCTCATTTTGTAAGTTTTAGAATTGAAGATACATGAGCAACAACCAAGGAATCCTTAATGACAACAGTAGGTAAGAACAAAACAAACTTATTAATCCTGCTAATCAAAAACCCCTCCAATGAAATTGCAAAGTTAATAACTAGGGGCCAGTAGAGACCTAATTTTTATCTCATCACTACTGTAGCTGCAAAGGTTTTAATGACTTGTTCACACTAAACTAAGCTCACTGGGAACACAAGCATACTGTAATGCAAAAATGCAAATTTAAGACCAAAAAAAGGTGAGGTGAAAGGAGTAATTAAGACAACAAGGCCTTGGAAGGGTAACTAAAGTAATCTGTAAGTGTCATTAGAATGTATTTAGTTATCTGAAAAAATCATCAATACTTACAAAGAGCAAGATAGCCAGATAAATATAGACACATATGAAAACGGCAAAGCAGCTGCTGGTGTATAAAACGTCTGCCCCCAACAAGCCCTCAAAAAGAGAACTACACTAATACTGATACTGACAAACGCTTACGTACAAGAAGTGGGAAGCACCAAAATAAATGAGTCCCCACAATCTCACCCGAGGAGCTGTAGAGCTGTAGCTGGCTTAGCACAGGTTTGGCAGTAGCACAAGTAGTGGAAGGAACAAATGAGAAAAAAATCTCTAGTCACATGAACCAACTATTTCTGACTACGATATGACGATATGACGTTTTACAAGCTGTTCAGTCTTGGGATTCCTTATTATAAATTATATTAAACATAGAAATAACATATTATTTTAAATAAGAGAACAGCATCTGATAAAATGTTCATGTGTTAGTCCCTAATAAGCTAGGCCTAGAGGGCAGAGAGGCAAAACTGATGGCGCATGAACAAGCTCCGGTACGACAGTGCTAAGCAGTAACAGCCCAAAGTTCTTCTCCTTACAGACACCTAGATACTCAGTTAAATGTTTAAGATGAACCTGAGGGATTCTTGCAGCCAGTTCAAACAAGGAATCTGGAACAGCAGTAAGCACAGAGAAGCTGACATAAATGAGTTCTTAGGATTTTGTAAGTACTTACACAGTGGGTATATATTCCCCAGGAAATGCATTGGTTGTGTAACTGATGAGTAGGCATGTTTTACCTACAGCACTGTAAAAAAAGAAAGTTCACATGTAAAATACATTCATCTTGAATAATGATAGATAATATTCCTTTTAGGGAAGATGACTGATTACATCCAGTCATCTAAGGAACACTTGAGTGTCAGTAGTCACTATTGTGCAGGAAAACAGCTAAGAGACTGTAGCCTTGAGATTACTGGCAATGAAAACACATCTAATATAAACATTCATTTTGTGAAGTGGTAAATTACCAAATTTAATTAATCTTTGACAAAAAAACACCCACAAGTACTGATAAAACTACTAACATCTGCTTGTCACTTGACTGAATACTCAAGACCACCTTACTCCAACTCCCTGAAATTAAAAAAGTATTTCCAGATACCCTTTACCTAATTCCAAAACTGTTATCTTTTCCAGAATATGGTATACTTTCATAAAGTAAAGTTTGAAAAAGCTTGAAAAGTGTAATTTCTCAACATGTCATTACTTTTGAGTATTTGAGGAACAAATACAAGTTATAATACTCACAATATATATTGCTACTGCAAAATAACTCCCCGCATGCATTCATCAACTACTCAAACATTTCATAAAGTGATTTATAGATAAATTACATTCCAACATTGGAGAACTTGGAACACCAAACCTTTCCCCACCTATCTAATTCTGAACAGCCTCAAATAGGGGCAGGACAAGGTTCTGTTCCAGGATTCTTTTAAAACTGGCAGCTAACCCATTCCCTCTCCACCCTCCTCCCCACATCTTATCTAGAGGCAAACATTAGATTAACACCACCATTGAATTTTTTTTATAGTTGCAGTTAAAGGGTTGGAAAACTTGAAATTGGACCATATTTCTTTTTTAAAATAGACTCTGCAGAGAGTGTTTCTGACACTGCAGACTGGTTCCCGTGCTGGCTTCTCAATTGAAGCGCATAATCCTTTAACAGTGTGAGAGATTAGAGAGGCGAGTGTGCAACTAGTTCCTTAAAAGCAGCAATGCCCAGACAGCCTTACAGTCTTTCTGACCACTCTTCTCAAACTCCCATGCAAGGAAAACAGCATTGTGTTGCAGATAGTTTATCACTACAACGATTTGCTCAAAGTCAGTCAGCAGCAACTTTGAAACCTTACGGTACTTACATGTATAATCTTGCCATTAGTATTTTTAGGTTTAATTCATGAGCCTCCTGAACTAAATATTTCACAAGCTGAAGGAACTCTAATTAGAGTTTTAGTCTAGAACTACAGTTGATAGTTAAGAAAAGTCAACAACAAAACAAACCACAAAACAAGAAACAAGCCAAACCCAACCCGAGAACCAAATGCTATTGCTAGAACTGTCCTATTATCCTTTAGCTTCTGCAGAAGAAAAAAATAACTCACAGAAACAAGCTTTAATCAAAGGCTTACTAGCTCTGCAGCTGCAAACATTCTGAGGCATTCATATCTGAATTTTACTATGTATCTTCCACTTAATCACTGCATTTCTTCTCTTGGTTTGGAAGCATGTAGACTGTCCCTTCATTTACAAATGACCATCTTGAAAACATTATTTAAAAATCATTTAACACTCAGCATTAACCAACCAGCCTCACTTAAGTTACTCACAATTCAAGGCAGGTTAAGTAAATTTGAGCTTTGTCACAACCATAAGTTACCTTGTATGGTGTAGCTCAATCTGTAACACATCTCCCCATTAAACTTTAAGCAACCCCATACTGCATTAGCCCAACAAGTTATTCGACAGCAGCATCTGACAGCATTACCTTAAATGCCCAAGCTATGAAAGAGTTGCTTCAGTGTGCAGCAGCATCTAGGATTTCATCCTACATGCCCATTTTTTAATTGTAATTTTTGTTCCTGAGCTGACACCTGGCATAACATCCCATCTGCTGCAACACTCTCTGATCATACCATGCAGCTTTCCACACTACTTTTCACACCTGCCTTTAAGGAAACAAGATGCCAGCTCTTTGCACAGTCTGAGATTTTTTTTTTCTTTCCCTTCCAGCATGCACTCTCTTTTACCAAGCTATAACAACAACAACGGGGACATTTAATTCTATTCTTGATAAGTACAAAGTACAATTTCTGAACATTCTCCTGTAGTAACAGGCTTGAGATATACTTGTGCTCAAAAGTAAGAGAGGGACTTACTCTTCAAAAACTTCTGTGGGAAAGAGTTGTGGAGCAGTATGACACCACAGCTAGCTAATTTAACAGCTGTCAGAAGAGGAGATCCCATCTTATCTCTTGCACTAGCACTTTGACTCTGGAACAAGCCAGAACACTCACTCCACCTCCCCCACAAGGACAACTTGCTGTCTTAGCTCCCCAAGCTATCAGTTAGATCAGTTTGAACATATTGCTGAATTGCACTCACAACACTATAAAGCAGGCTACGCTGGTCCAGCTTATAAAGGACAAAAGTGAAAACCTTCAAAATACCGAGAGGAGCAAAAGCCAGCTTCTTTGAGAAATCTCTTGAGGCACAGAGGCTACATGTTCTCAGGCTTCTAGAACCTGTTTGGTCTGATGCTTCATTTTCCAGTAAATTCATTACAGCTAATTTAAGCTTCTAACAGATTCATGTTGAACTCAACATTTTCAGCAGTGGATCAAGAACTTTCCTCTGCACTCAGGCTCTTTTGCTCACCATGCACTGAAACTGGTGAGTCTGCTCTGGCTAATCAAAACAGTGCAGGAAGGAGGTGGTGAGAGATTTCATTCCAAGCTTAGAAGTGCCTGTAATGTGCTGCTGCAGCAATCAGCCAGAGTCATTTAAACAAGAAAAAACACGTTCAACAACCCTGTTTCAGACTTGCTCCATCTAGGTTTCCTGCTTTCCTCGCCTTTTGGCTCACTGCCCTACGAATCAGATCATGGTTACCAGTCTTAAAAATAAACACGAATGCCTACCTTTATAAATAAAGCACATCCTCTAAGTACTTTATCAACTTTTTCAGACTTCTAACTTCTGTATTAAAGCAACTCCCCTAAAAAGAACTCCTCCAGCTGTTTGGCAAAATATAAATCCTTGTACATAAAGGCTGAGACTAAGAAACTAAAATAACACCAAACCAAGATTAGTCATAACAAGATTTCTAGCAACTACTTAATCATAGCTCTGCCCACCCGCTATTACATAAATGAAACTAGTAACATTTGACTAATGAAAAATATGGCCTACAGAAATCCAGTGTTTTAACCACTTATTGTTAAGTGAAAGACTTACAAAAGACAGCACCGAGTCCCCTATTGCTTCCCGGTACCATCCAGGAATCAATGTATTTATAGAACCACGCATGTATTAATTCCTGAAAACAAAACATGCCATCACCTTCCTGGCCCTGTTTACACTAACAAGTTTTATGAAGTTTCCCCACTGTGTTAGAGCTACTTGGAGCCACGTTATGTGACAGGCACTGAAATGCCGCTGGAGGACCTGCACCAGTGTTTCTTCCACTCTAAAGGCACTGCAGCTGCACAGATGTTTGAGAGTCTCCTGCTTTCCTGCAACTAAAAACTAATTGTGAGAATTTAGTTCCCATTTGCAGCCACAGTAATGGAGGTCAGCTGAAGTACTTGCTGTATAATTCTGGAAACACTGATATCTGCAAACAGGTGGCAGCCTTCATAAAAAGCTTTGATTATGTGATTTCTTTCTTTCCCTGATCCACATGAATGACGTCCCTACCAGACATCACGAACAACAGCCCAGGTCTTTACTCAAACGTTAGACAGTAGCTGAGATTTCTCTTGTACCGTAGTCAGATCAAAAGTTCAGTATTTTGCTATAGTAGGTTTAGTTACATACGGCTTTGCCAGATAAGCTGTTCTACTCACTATGACACACCCTCTCCCAAACACGCTGTTCAGTACCTACAATATTACTCCATTTTTTAAACTTTCAGTAACACAAGTTACTAAATTTCAAGTCACTGCACTCTCTACAGACTGCACTGGAGGGACCCTGAGGTGTTCAGCATCTTACACAAACACTGCACTACACTCAGTAAGAAGCCAGTTACCCCAACTGCACCCCACTTCTCGACGAGCTATCAAATCAAATACATCATGGCTTTAGCAAAGGCCTCAAATAAAGCAGAATTCCAAACAGGGACTCTTAATTCACTGCTTTTGTTCTTACAGTATTTCTGCAATTAAAAAAAGCCTATAAAAGAGCATGAAGTGTGACCATTTCTGTGACATCTAGTAATAATTCCTCCAGAATGCAGAACTTCCCCTAACATTACAGGACATCACTGGAGATTTCATACCACTTAACAGCTGCCTTTTTAGAGTTAAAACAAAAGCTGCTAAAAATAACTTACACGACCGCTTTTTCTCAAGTGTCAATCAACAGCAATTCTTGGAGTTACTCAAGTGGAGTGCTCTTCATCTGTCCAGCACATTCTTACTGCTCTGTATCATCAAGGAGTCAAAGCAACAGTTGCCATTTATTTTTCCCCAAACAATCCTCACAATGAAGAAAAAAAAAAAAACAAGGGCAAAATATGATCGCATAACCAGCACACAAGCCGTGTTTTTCTAGTCAAATTAGTTGTCCAAACAGATACAAGTCAAAGCTGTAAGAACAATCGTGAGTTAGACATAAGAAACAGCGTACTCATTTACAAATTAAGAAAATAATAGTCACACACGTACTTCTGCAGCTTTGTTTTGTTCCTAGCAGATCTTTGCAGAGGCGACATAAAACAATACCTAAGTTTTATATTACATGAGCAAATCTTTAACTTGCATTGTTTTACAGAAACATGAAAGCTTTAACCTTATCTAAGCCAAACATCACACATTTCCTAGAGTACCTGTAATGCTTGAACTTTTGAAGCAGCAACACAGAGAACCACAAATGGCTAAATATTTTTTAAAAACACTGAATGGAGGATGATACAAAGCTATAAAAAATGAGCAATGGTAGCTGAATGGAACCTTAAAAGAGATTTGTTTCTAACTAAGGAGGAAGGAAAACAAATTAAGCTAGTGTATTTTTTTCACACATATGTACAAAACTCGGGTAGAATTACACCACTTTGTCATTTCCAATACAAAGAGCAATAAATGTGTTCAGAAGCGGGATGGCTTACAAAGCAAACTATGAAAATAGCAGTTTTGTTGAATGAATTACTGAACATTATACAGTTTGTCTGTGTTGAGTTCTCAAATCTAGTGGAGGAAGTAGACTAATCTTTTCTCCCTACCCAAACATGATGCATCGCATTTATTTACAGCACTGTCACAGACAACACAGTTCAGTTGAATTAAAAAACTGGTATAATAGAAAAGCAAATTTGTTGGGTCTAAAAATCAACATAACCAAAAGAACAGGCCATAGTTATCCTATTTAGCATCAAAGAATTACATTACTATAAAAAGTCTTTATTTGTTAAGATGCCACTTTCATGTTCATATTGCTCAAAACCTTACACAGAAAGTCAAGACACATTTATTATACAGAGTAAGTTTATCTTTAAACCATACTTAGCTGCCTTTCTAGGGATTCTACATCTTAAAAATTAAAACAACAAAAAAACCCCACACACAAATAACTTGAAGATTACACGAAGTTACAGACAGTGGCAAGACCATTTAGCTACACTTTACTCCTGTGTCATCTACAGAAGTTTGTGTGATACCAATTATGCTCAGCCTACACTGGGATTTTTGTTTCTCCTCAGGGAAAAAAAGCCTCTCAAACTGCATAAGACAAGTCTTGTTTTCCAGCTGGCCTGTGATGTTCCCCTGAGCTCTGACATCCAGTAAGAGAAAGAACGCCTCTGAGTTGATGGGAATACCATCATGAAGAATATTCAACACACACACAAACTCTTTCCCCAGCACAACTGCAGCATTCCTCACATCGAAACCCAACAGCTAAACTTAAGAGTTAACTGGGTTCTGGAAAGCATCCTCAAGTGGTTTCACTTATAAGTAATACCATATCTGAATGCTGTAGGTGTAACTGTTCTTTACAGACAAGCATATCGTTAACTATTTGTATTTCAAGTGCTTTATCAGTCTCATTTAGACAGGAACCTTACAAAACTAGATGTATGCATGTACAAAAACAGCCTCTGCTCACAAGCATTTACGATCTGCTTAGTTTAGTACACTCCACTTAGTTTTACTGCAAGAATCAGATGTCAAAAATCAAGCTATAAGCAGTAAAACAGTATTAAATTTCTCACATCATTAAAAGCATCATAAGTGTGGGGGTTTTTTTAACACACTTCACTTACTCCGGTGT
>NW_010553054.1:1097-1469 GCF_000687285.1 Phaethon lepturus | reverse complement strand
TCCCCGGGGGTGGGCGGGGGCTGACGGTGCCCTGCGCAGCTCTTGTCCTACGCCGTGTCGGCCAACGGGCAGGCCGTGGAGGACCCCATGGAGATCATCATCACCGTGACGGACCAGAACGACAACCGGCCCGTCTTCACCAAGCAAGTCTTCATCGGCTACATTGAGGAGAACGCCAAGCCCGGTGAGTGGGGGCCCTGAGCCAGAGCCACGCCGAGGTATCCAGTGGGATTTGTTCTATGAGTAAAATCTCCCGTGCTTGTCCCTGTGCCCAGGCACATCCGTGATGACTGTGAACGCCACGGATGCAGATGATGGGGTCAATGTAAACAACGGCATCATCGGCTAACCCCACCCCCCCCCCGGGGCCAC
>NW_010553054.1:0-936 GCF_000687285.1 Phaethon lepturus | reverse complement strand
CCTCAGCGAGGAGCCCAAGAGCGCACAACAGATGTTCACTATCAACCCGGAGAGTGGCGTCATCAGTGTCATCGGCACAGGGCTGGACCGGGAGGTGAGTGTCCTCGCTGTGTCCTGGGAGACTGTGCAGCAGCTCCGCGGTGGGATTTTCCATGTGGAACTGGAGATGCCGGAGCCCCAGGGACTACCGGTTCCAGGACTTGCCATCCCTGGGTCACTGTCCCCTGCTATGGGGGTGTCTGAAGCCCCAAGCCCATCAGGGATCTGTGCTGGGGACAGTGCACGGGCCCACAGCCCTGCTGAGCCCCAGGAAATGGTGGACTGCCAGCCCTTCAGGTGGGCAGCGGGGACGTCGGCAAGCGTCTGTGCCGGCGGTGAACACCATGGCTGGACAAGGGTGGAAAAGCAGGCAGACGATGCCTCTGGAGAGGGGGGACAAGTTGGACCCTGTCCCTGCCCTAACCGTGGTGATTTTGGCTTGCAGACCACTCCCAACTACACGCTGATCATCCAGGCTGCGGACCAGGAGGGCAATGGCCTGACCAACACCGCCACCGCCATCGTGGAAGTCACCGACGCCAATGACAACGCTCCCACCTTCAACCCCACCAGCAAGCCGCTGCCCTCTCCGGGTCACCATGGCACCAGCCCGCGCCACCCTGGGGTGCCTGGGACCACCCAAGTGACCGTCCCCATCCCCTCTCTTGCAGTACGAGGGGACGGTGATGGAGAACGAGGTGGGGGTGGTGGTGGCCCGGCTGCACGTGACAGACCAGGACATGCAGGGCTCCCCTGCCTGGCAAGCAGTCTACCACATCAAGAGCGGGGACCAGGACGGTGACTTCAGCATCACCACCGACCCCAAAACCAACGACGGCATCCTGAAAACCGCCAAGGTGGGTCATGCTGCCGCACAGCCGCCCCACCGCCGCCTGC
>NW_010553053.1:0-9762 GCF_000687285.1 Phaethon lepturus | reverse complement strand
AGCCCGGCCCGGCCTGGGGCAGGGCGGAGCCCGGAGAGCAAGCCCCCAAAGAAAGATTAAGGAGAGGAAAGAGCGTAAGGGGGCGGTCGGTGGCGTGGGCTGCGGCCTCGTGGAGATGGCTCAGCCCTCCTCCATGTTGTGGGCGAGGCGAGACGATGGCGGGGGCACGTTGTGCTACAAATTCATGGAGCACGTGTGGGCATAGAGGAGAGGTGGAGGAGTCTTTCGGGACAGCAGGCCATCCTCAGGCAGGCCTCATGTGATGCTTTGTGTTAGGATGATCCTGTGTTTTTAATGGTTAGAAAGGGGCTTTTTCATTAGCATCAGTGCTCCCTTTCCGTCTTCCCCTGTAAGTTGGATGTTCAGGGGAGATTTTAGGGAACCTTCAAGGCCAAGGCAGTAGTGCCAGTGTGGTGGGGCCGTGCAGGATGTGGGGAGGGAGAGAGTGCTGAAGGACGGAGACAGCATGGGGGGGGATCGTGAGAGGCCAAGTAATTTCTCGGGCGCATCAGGCATGGCTGATGAATGCTTCTCCAAAGAAGCAAAGGGTGAGGTTTTGTATACGTGGCTGTGTGGGCCTAGGGCTGAATTTGGCAGCCACCCAGGTGCCTGCTGGCCTTAGCTCCTCCGTGTGGTCTGGGGACAGGAGGCTGGGTCGCTCACAGGGGACGCCTTCTTCAGAGCTGGGGTTGTCCTTTGGATTACGATCACCCCAAAGTCACCAGCATTATGATGGGGAGCAGAAAGGCCAAAATGAAGTCCACCAAATATTAATGATGTCAACCCCCCAAAAAGCACTCAGGAAACAGGTATTTTCTTTACAATGGCAACAGACTGAGGGGACCAACCAAGTGTTTCTCTTGCATTAGAAACAATGATTTTAAATGGTAGGGGCTGCTTCTGAGCAGTGTTGATTTGAAGCAACTTCTGTCTGTCTTAAAAAAAAAAAAATCGGATACCACCCCCCCAAAAAAATAAAACCAACATTTTTCTCCACTTTTCAACAAGATTTTTTTCTCTGAGGAAATTAATCAGCTCCAGTAACCCCATCAGGAGGGGGACGCGGGAAAATTTTTAGCCTTCTTACAAGGTATGGATAGACAGTAGTGTTGAAGACGGATAGTCCATACTGTTGTTTATTATCTATAACAAGTAGCATCCAGAAATCTCAGTTAAGGATCAAGCCTTAGTATGCTTGTCCCTGTACAAACACACAATAAGAGAGTCTCTGCCCTGAAGAGCATACAGTCTAAAAATGGTCACTTACATGGCATAATTTGGAGGGGAAGGATAGGAATTGGAGACAGAGTACTGAGAAATGAACCTTTTTCCTGACCTCCTTTCATCTTCCAAACAAAAGCCATAAAACATAAATGCTGAGATCATTGTTTCCTGTCCCCATCATGAGTCAGACGTTAGAATCACAGAATCATTTAGGTTGGAAAAGACCTTTAAGATCATTGAGTCTGACTATTAACCTAGCACTGCCATGTCCACCACTAAACCATGTCTCTAAGCGCCACGTCTACATGTCTTTTAAATACCTCCAGGGATGGTGACTCAACCACTTCCCTGGGCAACCTGTTCCAATGTGTGACAACCCTTTCAATGAAGAAATGTTCCTAATATCCAATCTAAAACTTCCCTAGAACAACTGAGGGCATTTCCTCTCGTCCTATCACTTGCTACGGAGAAGAGACCAACACCCACCTCGCTACAACCTCCTTTCAGGTAGTTGTAGAGTGGTAAGGGGCTTTCCCCTCAGCCTCCTTTTCTCCAGACTAAACAACCCCAGTTCCTTCAGCTGCTCCTCATCAGACTTGTACTCCAGACCCTTAATAAGCTTCGTTGCTATTCTTTGGACATGCTCCAGCACCTCAAAGTCTTTCTTGTAACGAGGGGCCCAAAACTGAACACGGTATTTGAGGTACGGCCTCACCAGTGCCGAGTAGAGGGGCACCATCACTTCCCTACTCCTGCTGGCCACACTATTTCTGATACAAGCCAAGATGCTGTTGGCTTTCTTGGCCACCTGGGCACACAATGTGTGACAACCCTTTCAATGAAGAAATGTTCCTAATATCCAATCTAAAACTTCCCTAGAACAACTGAGGGCATTTCCTCTCGTCCTATCACTTGCTACGGAGAAGAGACCAACACCCACCTCGCTACAACCTCCTTTCAGGTAGTTGTAGAGTGGTAAGGGGCTTTCCCCTCAGCCTCCTTTTCTCCAGACTAAACAACCCCAGTTCCTTCAGCTGCTCCTCATCAGACTTGTACTCCAGACCCTTAATAAGCTTCGTTGCTATTCTTTGGACATGCTCCAGCACCTCAAAGTCTTTCTTGTAACGAGGGGCCCAAAACTGAACACGGTATTTGAGGTACGGCCTCACCAGTGCCGAGTAGAGGGGCACCATCACTTCCCTACTCCTGCTGGCCACACTATTTCTGATACAAGCCAAGATGCTGTTGGCTTTCTTGGCCACCTGGGCACACTGCTGGCTCATGTTCAGCCAGCTGTCAAACAACCACCCCAGGTCCCTTTCTCCCAGGCAGCTCTCCAGCCACTCTTCTGCAAGCCTGTAGTGTTGCATGGGATTGTTACGACCGAAGTGCCGGACCCAGCACTGAACCTTGTTGAATCTCAAACAATAGGCCGTGGCCCATTGATCCAGCCTGTCCAGATCCCTCTGCAGAGCCTTGCTACCCTCAAGCAGATCAACACTCCCACCCAATTTGGTGTCATCTGCAAACTTTCTCGATCCCCTTATCCAGATCACTGATAAAGTTATTAAACAGAACTGGCCTTCCTGGCCCTGGGTGGTGCAGGAAGGAGACAGCTTGACAGTGAGTCAAGCTGATGTTGACACCATTCACTGCAAGAATATGGTCCCCGGGTGCTATTTGTGCATCTGCAACAACAAAAGAATCCCACAAGACTTCCTGAAAAACAATGTTTCCTAGTGGGATGTCTTTACCACCAGCTATCCTAATCCTCACATCTTCCTCGCAGTCTTCTCGATGAATTTCAATTATGTTCATTTCAGCCGTAAGACTAACTCTCAGCAGAGGGTCTTCTTCAGCCTCCTCAAAAGATGGATTAACCAGTCCAGGCTCTGCAGCTGCTAGTGATGCCAGAGCAGCTGCAGAGCTTTGTGCCACAAGTGGCAATCCTCCACTTGGTACCTGTGGATCCTTGGGTGGATCCAAAAGGCTCCTGGCCTTTGGAAATGGGATTCTTTTTTCACTGTAGTTCAGATTTGTATTTCGTGAAACCAGGACACCTGTTCTGCAGATGAGCTTTTAGTTCACACTGCTGCATTGTCTGATGACACTCTGCCTTAAAAGGACAGAAGACAATCAGCTTATCCAGCAGGTTTCATACTAGAAGGCTGGACTTGTGGCAGTGTTGGAAAGAGAGTTATACTCCTGCATGAAGTTTTCGAGGCATTTGAAACAGTACATACGTCCACAGGGGGTGTCCATAGCTTGGAGCAGAGCCTAAAGGCAGATAGGGCAGATGAGTTCATCATCCACTTGATCCTGGAAGTTGTAGAGATGATTGTCCAGCAAGAGGTGGAACTGACCACATTCACAGAAAAATTCACTAACTTGGGTTGCATGTTCTTCTGCTACGGCATCAGCCATGATAGCCAGCATCAGGCACTCCGGGCCCAGCAGCAAGGAAACTTGTTATATAGTAGCTGTCTGACAGAGGTCTTCTGTAGGGGCTGGGGGTGGGAAGGTGACTCGCTTGTCCCGAGGAAGGGGAGGGTGGAGATGAGGGGAGCCCAGCGCCAACCTGGCCTGTGAAGGTGGCAATATGCGGCTGTTCCACCAAGATTCCGGGCAGGGAAGGAAGTTGAAACCTTCGCAAGAGGAGGAGGCAGCACAACCACCCAAGTGTCTCGCAACTGCCCGGGTGTTTCTGTCCCAGCTGCCTGGCAGAGCATGGCTCAGCCTTGTGTTCTCGGACTGTCTACCCTGGAGTGAGCTAGTCAGACACTGGTGAAAAGGCATCAGCTGTTCCGGGCTGAAAGACACTGCAGTACCATAACCCACTCCAGCATGATGGCAGAAACTACAGCATGCAGGGAAGGGTGGGTGGTTTATGTCAGTCTAGGAGGGGACCAGTAGGGCTCAGCTCCCACTGCCTGCTGAGCAGGGCCACATACAGCTACTGGATGTCTCTGTGCCCTGGATTCCCTGCTGATAGCAGGGAAAACTTTTTTAAGGAAACAAGCCTTGCAAAGTAATTCCAAAAAATGGCAGATTTTTCTTTTTTTCTTTTCTTAGATTTCCTTTTTTTGAGATACTGTAGAAACTTAAAAACATGACTGAATTTGTGCATGCCTTTATTTATTGAGCTATTTATGATGGGCACAAATTTCCCTAAGCCAAAAAGCCCCCTCCCTCCTCCTTCCCCAGCCTTAGTAATCAGCTTCCCTGTGCTCCAGCCCACGCTAGGCTATTTTCTTCTGTCAAATCCTCCATCATTGGTTAAATTACCTAGGTGTGTGTTGGCTTTATCTTTTTTTGGTGAAATCTTGTAATCTTTCAAGTCTACTTTGCCCAAGTCCCTGTCATCCTCTTAGGTCTCTTGTAGAGCCTGCTTCTCTCCTGGCTGATTCTGTAAAAGGTCTAATTTCAAAAAACTGCTGCTCTCAGGGCTGAAGTCTGTACTGTGGTGCCCATGACAATCATCTGTGTCCATCAAGGCTTCCAATGCTTCGAAGCTATAGTGAATTGCAGATGTTTGGACTTCTTTGCACCTGGATGTTAAATTTCCCCTTCCACCATCCCTTTCTCAGATGCTCCCCTTCCCCATTTTGCTGCCTGTGTTTGCTGCAGCCTACATTGTCTGCACGCCTTTTATGCCACTGCACTGTTAATGAGCATATTTGGCATGGGCCCTGGTTTCCCACCAGGGTGCCCCCTCCCACGCACACAGTAGCCGTTGCCTTCTGACATGTGAAGACATGCTTCACTCAGAGTCTGTCACGTGAGCCAGTTTTAATCTAGGATGCTCTTTCCTTTTGGCTTCCCACAGAGATCACAGGACCCTGTTTAATCCAGCTCCCTGTTGGTATACGGTTGAGTCACAGAGGTTTTTCTGTTGCTACATCTAATAGCACTTTGCTATCAGGAGCAGAACATCAATCCGCTTGGCTGGGAGTTGGCACTGTCACCCAGCAGCTCTCCTTGTCTGGAAGTTGTTTTGATTCTTTTCTTAGACTTCTCCCTCTCTGTGTCTTTCTCTCTAAAACATTAATTTCCTCTAATTAGAGCCTCCTTAACAATTCTTTTTTCCCCTCTCCTCAGTTAATTTCCTCTAATTAAAACCTCCTTAATAATTCTTTTGCTAAATCAATTTCCTCAGAACCACCCGCCACAATGTCTTTCCATCCTTTCAAAAGCTGTTGGGAGTAGCTGAGCAAATTATGCTTCTGAGTAACCTTTATCTCTTACTTGGTATTTTAAAAGAAGAACTGTAACAGGTTAGACAAGCACAATTTCCCCTTCCAGAGCTATGCTGGTCTGACCCCATTAGGTTATACTTAGCTGAGTTGCTGTACTATTGTATACTTAATTAGGTGTGCTAGCTGTTCCTCTGCAACCAAGGTAAGGCTCTATTTATGAATGAATTAGACATGACACTTCATTATTCAGATCAGATTTAACAGTGTCAAAATCCATCTTTAAACCAAATCAAATTGCTCTTTAAGAATATGTAAAACCTCCTGCCCCTGTTAGCTGTCCTGTAGCTGTTCCTAACTTTTTCTCTGCAGCCATGCCATCTTTTTTCTTGTGACAAGCCTTTTAAGTACTAATTGTTTTGAAAACTTGCTGGTTTTAAAAAGATTAACTATTAATGGCACATTGCTTTTCATAATCATGCTGTGGGCCACATCAGCAGTTGGTATAAATGAGAAGGCAGCTGATTTACACATATGGACCTTGGGCCTGAATTTCCTCTTTACATTACATTATGCAATTTCTTCCCAGCTGAGACTGTATTATGCATTTCGCTAGCCCTTTAAGATGGACCATAAAGAAACATCTCACTATGTCTAACCTTCCTGAAATCTACCAAGGACGACTCGCTCTGCTTCCTGATTTTGGGAAGGGCCAAGTATTCGTTGCAACTGGGAGGACCATACAGTTTTAGTGGTCTGGTTTTCTGTATAATTATTAAAAAAAAGAAGTAAGGAAACACATGTGAGCTGCAGGAATGTTCTCTCCCCACCACTGGTAGGTGCAGCACTGGTAGCTGGATCATGTTCCCTTTTCTAGTACCCCTTTCTCAGGTTAGCACCTTCCAAGCACTTTCAACAAGTGGTGGTGTGAAGGAGAGCACTTCCCTGCTATGATGCATGGTACAATAGGGCCCAGCTCACATGTGACAGGCCAAAGAAAGCTACCTCACAATGGGCTCATGAGACTGCTTCTGGTCTTTGCAGCATAAGGACTTTCTCCTTCTTTTGGCTATGCCCAATGTAAGCTGCATAGCCTACTCAAAGTGCTGATCACAAAGCAGAATGTCACTGTGGGTGCTGAAGAGTCTGCTCCAGTAAGGCAGGTGGGCCCTTCAGACTTGTGAAGTGCTTTTTACCACCATCTGATGAGAAACAGCAACAACTCATTGTTGAGGTGGATGCCTTGGGTGTCACAACTGGAGCGATCCATGAGGAAAGCTCCACAGATTCTACAGGGAGCTGGTGGACGCTTGCAGCTACTCCATCCTTGTCAGTGCCACTGTCAGCTTTCTGGGCAGGTTCAAAATATTTTAGCCAAGCCCAGCTACTGTGGGAAAGCTGTACTGCTGCCCTCCTTCACATTTCTTTCCTTGTGACCTTTCCAAGCCTTTAGCACTCCAAAAAGTCTATTCTGGTGGAAGTGGTGCAGAAGTTGTAAGATCTACTTTATTTCCTCTGCAGCCTTAATAACTATTCAGAAAAGTCCAATTGCATCACTTCCTGTGGAGTTTTGGAGTAGGATTGGATGGAAAAATGAAACGCATTAACATTTTTGTTTTTGACAAAATCCCTAATGTTTGAGATGGGAATAGGACATTTCTGGGCAATCTTAAAAGGAGTAAAGTGCTGGTGGTGGTGGAGAGGGAGTTGTTTGGGAAGGGTAGATTCTCTAAAAAGATATGTTAGAAGGCTAAAAAAAAGCTGTCTGGTTCTTCTTAGAAGAGATGAGAGAGCAGGAAGAGGGAATCACCAAGTTGGATTGTTCAGACCAACAGTCGACTAGAACAGAAAAAGATGCTGTTCTCTATGCTCCTTGAGAAGCCCATCTTGCTGGTCTCCAGTCCATTCCAGCTGAGGACAAAGAACAGCTAGAGATAGAGATAGGCAATCCAGTAGACAATGTTGAAGAGCAGGAAGGCGGTGGGGAAGAAGACACGAGAGTAGGAGTCCAGGCGGGAGATGTGAATGCGGACCCTCCCCTCCCGCCACATTCCTGTCTGACAGTCCTCAATGCAGCAGAAGAATCTCTCACATTCCTTTCCTTCCAGGCATGGGGAGCCAGGATCTTCATCCTCATCCTCTTCCATCTCTGGGGGCCAGTGCATGATATTGTTGATGTTGATAGTGGTAAAGGATGGCATCACCTGTGCACCAGCTGGTGGCTGTAATGAGGAGGGGTAGGTGGGTTAAAGTGAAGGAAAAGGCAGGAAAACATGTTCCAGACACCAAAGCTCATCCAATTAGCAATAGATCAGTTCATAGCATAGGTGCAGTTCAATGCAGAAGGATGACTGTTCATCCCCCATCTCTGCACCTGGCTGTAAATCACCACCTTGGCATACTGTGGGGACTGGCATCGCCCTGCATGACGTGTGAATTTCCTCCCTGGCACTCTAGGGCATAGCCTTAGTCAGCAAATATCTAATTATTCTGATTCCCCATCTCTGCCACTAATAGTTGGTGCAGAAACAGGACCTGTTTAGCTTCAGCTGTGATTGATAGCCTCTTCCGTTGCTCCCCTGAACTCAGATGTCTCTGAAGACACAGCACACAGTCCAGATGTGTCTTCTGGTTACTGTCAGTTGCTGGAGAAAAGCTGTGGAAAAGCTGTGTGTGACTCATAACCTCTTGGCCCAGGAGAAAAGCCATATCAGCAGCCTCATGGAAGAGCTCTCTCCACCTGTGCTGGGAAATGAGGCTGGCACAGGAGAGATCTGTCTTTTGGTTTTAGTTCTGTCTCAGTTCAGAGGCCTGTTTCAGCTGATGTTTCAGAAGTACCTGCAATGACCTTGGGCAGATCACAAGAGGATGATGACCACTCTGGGTTCACTATCCCCACACTGTGGAGGTCTTCTGATGGACAGACCAAAAAAGGAAGTAGGTTTCTGCATCTCTGTGACCTAAGATACCTCTGTGATCCACAGAGATCAAACAGGTACAGGTGGAAGAACCTGGGTGTGGATCACCCAGTCTTAAAGTGGACATTTACATTTGGTCATGTGAGTCACCCTAAACTGTACTGATGAGCTCTCCAGCAATTCTGAAGAGAGCATAGGGTGCCTGCCTCTGACAGGGACCTCCTTGTTTTAGGGGAGCCTCAGCTGCTTTTTTTGGTTGTGTCTCACCTTTCAGGTACTCAGACCCAGCACACAGAGTGGTCTGAGGACCTTATGAACACAGTATGGGTCAGGCACTAAACCATGTCAACAGTTTCCAATGCAGGCTCAGGGGGGATATTTCTAAATAGCTTGGAGTTCTAAGAGCATCCACCTCTGCTGCCCCTTTGACCTACCAGCCTGGCTTTCCTGTTGTTGTGCTCAAGTGGTTTCTTGTTTCCCACCAGGTAGTTGAGTGTAGCGTACTCCATAAGAGCTGCAAAGACGAAGATGAAGCACACAGAGACAAAGAGATCCATGGCTGTGATGTAGGAAACACGGGGAAGGTGCTTGCGGGAGATGGTACTCAAGGTGGTCATTGTTAGCACAGTTGTGATTCCTAAGAGACAAAAGAGCTGGTTTAAGTAATGAAGAGGAGCACTTCTGTCTTCTACATGCATCCACCCCCAACGCATCCCCATTTCCCCTCTCATGTGGGAGGGAAATTCCTTTGGTTTTCTGGTCCCATTTTTGCTCTGCTCAGCGAGACTCTGATCTTGAGGTGCCCTCTGATAATGCTCTGTGGAAAAAGACACCCAGGTGTCATACAGGCCATCATTGTGGACTGGTAAAGGATTTGGGAACTCGAACTCTACTTAAGGCTGTGCACAGGAACAGCTTGGATGATGGGAGGAGAGTCCAAAGGAAGGACGTGCTAAGAGGCAATGGCACTGGATGGATGGCTTTGGGCAGGCAATGCATGAGTTGGGATTCAGTCACTGATGTCTGTCTGAGTCAGCAATAAGAATGGCAATGTCTCAGATGACACAGGACTGCTATTTCTGTCTGATGTGAGTGAGAGCTGGCATGCAAAGGTCTGTGTTCTTGTTCTCCCTTTGTCTTTGAGCATTTGCTCCCTGGATAAATTCAGCCCAATGCAAAGCTCATAGAATCATAGAATAGTTTGCATTGGAAGGGACTTTTAAAGGTCATCTAGTCCAACTCCCCTGCAAGAGCAGGGACATCTTCAACTACATCAGGTTACTCAGAGCCCCATCCAACCTGACCTTGAATGTTGCCAGGAATGGGTCATCTACCACCTCTCTGGGCAACCTGTGCCAGTGTTTCACCACCCCCATCACAAAAAAAATTCTTCCTTTCTAGTCTGCATCTGCCCTCTTTTAGTTTAA
>NW_010553052.1:0-8002 GCF_000687285.1 Phaethon lepturus | reverse complement strand
GGGAGGTCTGTGGTGCTCCCTCCCTCTGCTCCCCCGCATCTCCCGTTTGCCACGTACCCCATGCTCTCCGAGCTGCGATGGTGCCCAGGAGCGCAGGCAGCAGTGCCTGCCTGCCTGCTGCCTGCCAGGCAGCCAAGCCTCCCACACCAGCCTCCCCTCTGCTCTGCTGGGACCCAGAGGACGTCTCTGAAGGACGCAGCCCTGTCCCCGCTCAGGGTCACTCTCTGCAGCCCGAGGTGAGCACAGAAAGTCTTTGGGAGGCTCCTGAGGACACTGGAAGCCACCAGCCTTCTGCCGCCATGAGACGCCCCAGGGCTGCACGGAGCCTGGTCCAGGACAGTAAAATCAGCTGTTTGATTCTCGTGCTGGATAAATGCAAAAATCTGCGTCGGTCTGGGCTAGTTTTAAAAGAGGAGCCTGGAGGCAGCTCAGGGGTGAGCGTGGCAATGATGAAGGAAGTGAAGTTTCACGTCACCTTCGCACCCCTGAGCTGTCCTGGGCCAGACGCAGAGCTGAAAGCAGCTGGGAATGGGCACAACTTCTCCCAGACACGGTGCCTTGCGGTTCTCAAAACCCACCAGAAAATATAAACAAAGGAAATTACTTTATCTCCGCGTCTTTCCCCGCAGCTCTCCCTCCCTGCCCAGCTCCCCCAGGCTGGATGCAGAGGGTCCCAGTGCGAGGTGCAGGGGTCCCGCCTGCTTTTTTGTGAGGACCGAAGAACTCGTAGCAGACTGACAGCACCCTGGGCTTCCCCACCCAGCCTCCCCCCGACTATGTGGCCAGCAAAGCAGTCAGCGCACGCTCAGCCCTCGCCTCTGCTCCATGCAGCACCCTTGGGAGCCAAGCAAACGCCTTCCCGCAGCACAGCGGGACTCAGCACCCCCATTTCTCACTGCCCCGCTGGCTCGGCTTGCAAAAACACGAGGGACTGCACCCCCAAACCCTGCTTTGCTCCTGAACCTCGGCTGCACCTTGTGACGCACATCTTGCTGCAGGTGCCGACCACCCACCGGCGGTGCCACGGCGGTGGCACTCACCAGCACCGCTCCTCCCGCCCCACTACCTGCACCCCTCCGGTCTCAGGAGGTGAGACCCATGGGAGGTTAAAATGGCATTTCCTGGGAAACACGGCTTTTCCTTCCTCTCCTTTGCCGCCCTGGGGTTGTTTCCCGCTTACAGGACACCGTGAAGCACCCCACGAAGATGCGCAAGGATCACCTGTGGGATTTTCGACCGGAGCGTAACCGCTTCCCGGTCTCCCTCCGACCACGTCACCTCGCCAAGAACTTTACTTGTCCCCGGGGAAGCTTTGAAAGCATCGCCCACGTCGTACCTCGGTGAGAGTGGAGGGGAAGGCCACCTCGTGCAGGTAGAACTGGGGCACACACTGGAAGGTGACGGTGAGCACGACGCCCAGGCAGCCGAGGTGCAGGCAGGCAGCCTGGAAGATGTCCACGTTGATGGACTCGGAGCACTCCAGGATCTCCCCCGAGGCTGTCAGCAGCGTGAGCGCTACGACCTGCCGAGAGGGGAGCAAAGCATCAGCAACAGCACACGTTCAGTGTGTCCCGTCTCCGTGCCAAGACCCTGCGTCCCTCCCAGGGCGAAGCAGGGAGACCTCCATACCACAACCAGCATCACAGGCTGCTTTCCGCTGAGCTTGGCTCCACCAGCCCCTCTCCCGCCACCTTTGATGTAGTGACATAAAAGGATCCTTCTCTCTGGGGGATGCTAGGAAAAGGCGTCAAATAAAGAAGTAAAACTCCCCCAAATTACTTCGCTACTCCATAACCATCGGTGGAATCACCACACAGGACCTGAGCTGGGAATGGAGGGGATTCATAAGTGTCTAGTTAAAAACAGACCTGGGCCCTGCAGAGATTGGGGTTGGGGGGGCTCCAATGCAAGAAGAACCGCTTTCCCTTTGGTACAGAGCTTATTCGTCGGATTAGAAGACCATAAAGTACAGGGACGGAGGAGTTTGGGGCTGGATCATGTTTTGACTGGCAGACAGAATCCTGTGTTCAGTGTTGGGCCCCTCAGGACAAGAAGGACGTTGAGGTGCTGGAGCGTGTCCAGAGAAGGGCAACGGAGCTGGGGAGGGGTCTGGAGCACAAGTCTGATGAGGAGCGGCTGAGGGAACTGGGGGTGTTCAGTCTGGAGAAGAGGAGGCTGAGGGGAGCCCTCATCGCTCTCTACAGCTACCTGAAAGGGGGTTGTGGTGAGGTGGGGGTTGGTCTCTTCTCCCAAGTAACCAGCGATAGGACAAGAGGAAATGGCCTCAAGTTGCCCCAGGGGAGGTTTAGGTTGGATATTGGGGAAAATTTCTTCACTGAGAGGGTGGTCAAGCATTGGAACAAGCTGCCCAGGGAGGTGGTGGAGTCGCCATCTCTGGAAGTGTTCAAGAAACGTGTGGATGTGGCGCTTCAGGACATGGTTTAGGGGACATGGTGGTGCTGGATTAATGGTTGGACTTGATGATCTTGAAGGTCCTTTCCATCCTTAGTGATTCTGTGATTCTGTGATTCTGTGATGAGGAGGTCCCTCTGTGCGTGGGGGACTTGAGGGTCCCCCATAGCGGCGCCATCCCTGGGGGGTGAGGACCCCTCCTGCTTGCCGAGTACAGTGTGCTCCTTCTCTACGCCAGGGCTGGGCACACCAGACCCACATCAGGTGATGGGACATCTCCCCTGAAGCCCTCAAGATGCTGATGTCCGTGCTTCGACACCCGACTCGTGTCTCACCTGGGTGGGGAGGATGCCATGCTTGATCCCGGTGTTGTGCGTCCCCGTCCCGATCACACCGGCCGCCGCCACCTCAGAAACGGCTCCTAAGCTGGGAGCAGACAAAGGGGCCGGTGAGGACCTGAGCACATAGGACGTGGTGTGGGGCACAGCCCACCGTGCCAGGCATAATGCTGTGTGCAGACCCCGTGTGCAGGTACAGAGTCCCCCAAGGCGTAGTCCCTACCCCAACAAGCAGGGTTTTCCACCCTTCAGGGTACCCTGCAGCAACGGGCACGTTTGTTGGCCACATGTGGCTGTCTCCATGGGACATATCTATCAGGATGCCACTATAGTCCATGGGGAGGACGAGGCTGCTGCTGAGCGCAGGTCACCATGGTCAGCTTGGCTGTGGTGCCGCCTCACAAGTCCCCATCCCTCCCCATCAGCCCGGAGGGACTCACTGGGCTGCAGACCTGCCTCCCATACGCACGCCGAGCAAGGGGTGAGGAACCGGGGTTTTCCCCGGAAACATCACTGCGGAGCAGGGCTGGAAGCAGCATCCACAAGCATGAGGTCTGCAGAGCAAGGTCTGTCCCTCCAACCATGGCCAAGGCAGGCACGTGGGGATGGTAGAAGGCTACAGCAAACAGTATGTAAAAATGGAAACTGCCATTTCCCCCCCAAACTCCTGCAGCTTCCAAAAGCTGGGGAGCAGGGACCTCCTGAACCAGATGTGGTTTCTATGGCCATCGCAACCATCGGTGGATTCCTCCTCCGTGAAGGAGTCCTCCTCACCCCATGCACACCGTTGGCCACCTGGTCACATCGGGCTTATTTCTCTGAACCCTCAGCCCAGCCCTGGCCAGGGCTCTGGCAAAGCCATCCCTTGTATCGACGGAGGGACGCAGATAGTGAGCCAGGCTGTAATTAAAGAGTAATTTCTTCCCTGAGGTCAGGAAAACAAAAAAGAGACGGAGTGTGAGAAATGCTCTCTGTGGCTATTTCCTTTGCAAACTCTGTCTGAACGTGAGGTCCCTCCGAGCCCTTGGCAAGACACCCGCTGCAAGGGAGAGCCGCACACGTTGGAGGCCGAGGGATCTGCTGTGATCGGCTCGAGGCGTCTCATCCTCTGCACCAGGATTAACCTGGACCCCCAGCCCATCACTTCCACCTCCTCGACATCCCAAAGCAATGCAGAGCAAAGCTTCTCCCATGCCTCCTGCTAAGATATGCCAATGGCTAATTGCCCTTCGCCATCAAAAACTCATTTCTACCTAATTTTATCTGCCACCAGCCTCCTTTGCCAGGAGCTGCCTGCTGTCAGCTGCAGCTCTGTGCCATGCAAGGCATCCCCAGGAGGGGTGCTCTCATCTTTTTAGGGCCAGGGAGGACAGTTTTCCTTCATGACATGGAAAGGACCAGCCTGGTGGGTGCGGTGAGAACATAGGGTTGGTGTGGGGATAAAGGCTCCCCACGTCCAGTCTCCTGCTCCGAGGCAGGACCCAGCTACCCCATCGTGGAGGGGGTTGACCTGCAGTCTGGAGTGGCCAAGCACTGGCACAGGCTGCCCAGGGAGGTGGTGGAGTCACCGTCCCTGGAGGCGTTCAAAAAACGTGTGGACGTGGCACTTCGGGACATGGTTTAGTGGGCATGGGGGTGTTGGGCTGATGGTTGGACTTCGTGATCTTAGAGGTCTTTTCCAACCTTAATGATTCTGTGATTCTGTGACCCTGGTGGAAGACCAGATCCTGAAGTGAATACCCCTATTCTGCAGTAAAAGCTCTTCAAACGTCCCTGGGGCAAGGATGGACACCTTGGAGGACACCCAGGGACGGCACCATGCATGCGTCTCACTCACTTGGCCAGGGCCAACCCGTGCTTGCTCAGCTCGACGTTCAGATCCGAGAGCAAAATCCCACCTTCCACCGTCACTTGCTGCTTCTCCTTGTCCACCTGCAAAGGAGGGGAGGGGAGGGGAGAGGGGAAGGTCACACAGCTCGGAGGAGAAACACCCCATGGAAAATACCTCTGCTCTTACCAATGCAGCTGATAATGTCTATACAGGAGAGCCACGTACCACGAGGGACTTGCTCCATCCTCAGCTGCCACCTCTCTCAGACCTTCACCCAACTCAAACCTCGTCCAACCCAATGGTGACACTGGTTCCCGCCCCCGGTCCAGACCCTGCTCCCATCTGCTCTCCCCAGTCTCAGGGGAGCGTAACCGCTCCCATAGCTTCTCCCAGGTGTTGGTCAACGCAAGGGAGAAGACACGCCTCAGCAAAGCTCTACCTTCAGCAAACATCTCCCCTCTGCCCGCCTGCCTCGCTCAGCCAGCTCCTGGTGGAAGGAGAGCTTGTTACCATTGGGAGCTATTCATCTCGCTCCTGACAGGCAGAGCTGTCGGGGAGGGAGCCGTTCCCTAATTAACTATTGCTGTTAATTACCAGTAATGATCCGGCGCTCAGAATACGCTGCTAGAGTCAGGTTTTTTTCATCTTCAGCTGCACACACAGGCACACGTGCACACGTGCAGAAGCACGCCTGCACATACATGCACAAATGCATGCACACACACGCAACAGGCATGCATGCACATACGTGTGCAGGCACACACGACACACGGGCACGCACACGTGCACAGAGGCCCTTCCCTCACTGTTTATAACCAGCCACACGGCCCCAGTAAGAGCCCAGTATCTCCCTACCCGCCGGAGGTGAAGGCAAAGCAGAGGAGCAGGAAAACCTCTGCCTCTCCGCAGCTCTCATTTTCCCAGACTTGTTCAGGACGTGATCCACGGGCAAGCAGGAAGAGCTGTTTCCTTCCCAGTGTCACCAAATGGAGCAATCTCCCACGGGGGCATTTCCTCCCCGATGCAGGAACAAGCCACGGACCAGGAACATCCAGCCGGATCGTTGCCGGGCTGCTGTGCCTACGGCACCTTTGCAAGCTCGCATCAAGCGAGCCGCGAAAGGTGATCCTGCCAGGTACCTCCTCCCCACCCAGCAAAACGTGCTTTCATGAGGACAACGTGCCAAGGTTAAGCCCTCGCTGAACGCACGCTGGGAGGACATCACTTCTTTGCATTTTTAGAGCTGCTCCATACGCTTCCAATGCACAAGGGATGCTTTTACACCAGGAAAATGCCCGTTCCCCAGGCTGGCACCACCGTTTCAGGGTCTGGTTTGGGAAAACTCCTGGCTGTGAGGAGAGGAAAGCCTCTCCATCCTTTCACCTCTCACGCTGGCTAAGGCAGTGTTGGTCTCCCTGCCCATGGTGGCTGCATGAACAGGGGTGCCACCATGTTTCAGGACCACCACGCCACCTCCCAGAAGCTGGTCTCACCTTGAGGATCCTGTTCATCTTCCCCATCTGGATCATGAAGTCATCGGTGCAGGCGATGTCAGAAGGAGAGTGGCCGCCCCCCACCACCTTCACCCTCTTGTCCCGCTGCCTGGCCATATCCAGGATCTGCAGAGACAACAGGCGGCCCTCAGCACCCAACACCTCCCTCAAAGCTGTGTGCTCAGGGCGGTGCCAGAGGAACTGCACGACCTTCCAAGCTGAAGTCTGACCCGTGGTTGACATCCGTTTACTTTGATAACTCATCATCTGGGGTTAAAACCACCCCTGGAGCCCAGACACCTCCTAAGACAGCCCTTGGGATCATCCTTGGGGGTTGAGCCAATTGACCTTGGCCTTTAAAGGTTCCTTCCAATGCATACCGTTCTATGATTCTATGATCCCAAAAGAGGCGATGCCCACCTGAGACACCCTAGGGTGACAGAGGCGTCTCTGGGGTGACAGAAGTGGCACAGGACTCCCACCCCTCAGCATGGCATCTGGGGCAGGCAAAGGACTCCAGGGTACCAGGTGTTGATGCCCAAGGAACAGAGTCCAACTGGGGCCAGGCGTGCTGGTTTTCTGCATCTTTTGGGTGTTTGACACATCTTCTGGAGAACGTGTGCAGTTCAGAAGGATGGGCCATCTCCTGGGCCTAAGGGAAGGACTCATGCTGTCACCATGTGTGACTCTCTGACTGAACATAATGCAGCATCACAGCCCTTCCTGGCCTCTCCTCCTCTTCATTTCTAACAGGTTGTCTCCTGGGAGCACCCTCCTTACCTCCCGGATCTCCTCCACTGAGGTAGGCTGGAAGTACAACTCCGGAGAGGAGCCATAGGTCTTGGCCCAGTTCTGGAACTTGACCCCTCCTTGGCCGTGAACCTGGACCAAAAACAAGAGCTAAAGCAGAAGCAAGCACCTCCCCTGCTTTTCCACACAGCCCACTCTTCATCTGCCCAGATCACTGTACCAGAGCCAGGATTCCAAAAGGATTAATTATTTATGGACACAGAGGTTCATCTGCAACCCCTTGAGTCTGCAGAGCAGAGATGTCTCCATGTGAGCAAGTCAGCCCGGGCTCCCTTTGCAGTCAGTAGGGAGAAGTGGGAGAATCCCCTGGGCTATTTGAGACATCTCCCTTGAGTGCAGCCCATCCCTTCCTCCTACAGCATGACGTGTGCTGGTGTCCTCTTGGTCTGCACGGCCTCTTCTGCTCTGGTCTCCTCTCAGACCTGCTCTCAACACCCATACCTACCTCATGGCCCATCGCATGGCCTCGTGTCCCAGTGTCCCCAGATGACCTCATCATGAAGGGCTGACTGGGACCAGGTTGGGACCTCTCTCCAACCTCAGCCATCCACCCTGAGACACTGTCCCCAGTCCTGGCATGAAGAGGTGCCAGCCAAAAGACCCAGCCCCATCCCATCTCCAGGCAGGGGTTAACCCAAGGCAGGCATGCCCAGGGTGGTTTGGGTGGGTCCTGGCTGGGGGGGACAGTTTCTCCCTGGCTGTGGCCAGCCCAAGGGGGACTTGGGCAAGGAAGGACCTGGTGTGGGGTTGGGCACCAAGCCCCGGAGAAGATAGTGAATCCCTCTGCCCCAGGCAGGAAAGGATCCAGCACGCTGCCCCACCAACAACACGCGTCCCACCCTGACTGCGGGGGATGATGCGCTCCCCTGCCACCTCCTGCTGTCTCCTTCCTCCCTTTCCCTCCATCAGCAAACCCTCCTCCCTCCGTTTTCCCTCTGCCCCTCTCTCTGATGGGTTCAGCTCCCATCCAAAGAACAGACCCCAAAACAGGCCAAACTTCTCCGGTGGTGCAGAAGGGGCTTCTCCAGGGGTGTCTGCAGCACCCCACCCCCTTCCCCACCGTCCCAGCCCCCCGGGGCTGCTTTTAGGGACAGGGGAGGGACACCGGATGGGCACAC
>NW_010553051.1:0-434 GCF_000687285.1 Phaethon lepturus | reverse complement strand
GCCTGTCACACGCGTCACGCCTGTCGCACGTCACACCACACATGTCCCCTCACGTGTCCCCTCCCTGCGCCACGCGTGTCCCGGCTCTGCTCCAGGACACGTCGCGCGCCTGCCGCTGGTGTCACGTGTTCCCCGTGTCACACGTGCCCCTCGCGTCATGCACGCTTTGTCCTGGTCACGCGTGTCTCCCGTGTCACGTCACGCGTCTCCTGTGTCTTTTTTGTGTCACATGTTGCTTGTGTGACGTGTCCCTGGTCCCTTCTGTGCCGCATCATGCGCGTCACATCTGTCACGTGTTCCTCGTGCGTCACACGCATCACGTGTCCCTCGTGTCATCTGTGCTCTTATGCCACGCGTGTCCCTGCTGCATCACGTCATACGTGTCGCTCTGGTCTCACGCGTGTGTCTTGTGTCACACGTGTTGTTGTGTGACA